>NC_142928.1:154747045-154772045 GCF_046866305.1 Octopus bimaculoides
TAATCCAGTTTCTGAAATTCCACTTGAATTTCCAAGTCTGAATGTACGAGGATTGATTGAAACGTTCTTGGGCTGACTATGAAGGGATGATGCTTGAGCTGTGAAATCTTACATACATTAATTGCTTAATTGCAGCTCTTCTTATTAATAATCGCATTGCTTCTTTCCAAGTAAACTGATATGTATGTATGTTCAGAGAAGACTTCAAAAGCAACTAGGAGCGACTTCTTTGGACAAGAATTCGGTATCGTGGTGATATTAAGTACCTGCAGAAAAAGCGTTTAACCCCCAACGACATTCATGTTGATTTATTTGTTACATTAGATGACGCTCCAGCTTTTTCAACAGTGCAAAAAGTAGACCGCTGAGTTTTGGAGGGGAAGGGAAAGTCCTGAAGATGATCGGTCTGGACGTTCTGTAACTGCCACTACCGAGAAAAAACATTGGTCGTGTTCACCACATGATGATGGACGACAGGCAAAGGATTAGAGTTTAATTTTGAATTAAAGATAAGTTGAAATACATAACAGTTGCTATTGGTATATATTTCAGAATATTTCGGTCGCTTTTTGCATTATTTTGAATCAAGTTGCTTTCTTCGTGTTTAATGCCTTTCTTTTACACTTCTACATATACCCATATATATACATACATGCATACATGCATACATACATACGAATGTACACGCACACACATTTAAATACATGTGTGTGTGTGTATGTATGTACATGTATGTGTGGTCACGGACAGATTTATTACATGAATAAATATATTAACGTTCAGATTACTGTATATTTTTATTTGTTCACGTGATATTTAAAAAAAAAGATTTTTTTATTTTTGAATTAAACATAGTGTATAAAAGCGACATTGTTTAATCCCAGGTCATCTTTATCGAACATTCCTATAACGAGAAGTGTTCCTCCTGTGATCACCCATTCTTTTCCATATTTAGGAAGGAAGTGTTGAATATGTCTTTCTCTTCGTTAAGAGGGATTTGACTGCTATTCCTAGAAAATAGAGCTATCACATAGAATCCATCCCGTTGATACGTATTAGATATATTGTAGGGCAGTTTTCACTGATTTATCACTGGCTAATGTAAACCGATATGATTCAAGGTGTTTCTAAATGTATTAAATTATGTTAGATAGTTTAACCAGTGTTATTTATGGAAAGGAGAAATTTTCATTACCACCGCCGATTTTGTATCCACGGTTAATCTTATTATATCATTTAAATTACGGCAATTATATCATTAGAATTACGGCAATTTCCAAAGATCATCAAGAAGAGGGACTCGCCCTCAAATGGCTGTGTAGACTGATCCTTTACGCTATAAGGCTTTTCTTTCTACCTATGATTAGTAGTTTTAAAAGTTAAGTCATTTCGCACAATGCGATTCCACTATTTAGATTTGGAGGTCTGATTACAGAGGCTACGCAGGCTAAGACGGCTGTATTGACCAGCAAGCTGTAGCTTTTACATTGATCTTCCAAGTGAATTGCCTTAAAGGGATAGAGAACTCCACCTAGCCTGAAGTTACCCGGAAGAGAGTCAAAGAGGGCACCGAGCCGCCTAGTTTCACTTCTTGATTTGCTGTTAATGTTGACACTCTTTTCCCAGGACACTCACAAGGTAGTGAGCTTTGTACTTGAAGTTTCTTCCTTAAAATGCTAATTTAATCATAGATGGGACCCTAATAGGTGCTACTACTCCCGATCAGAGTAGAGCTGGGAACAATGGTAGCTAAGAGTTGGTTCCACATCTCCTCAAAACCATGGAACTCCCGAACCAAGGCCTCGGATGCAGTTTAAAGTCATACCCAGGATTAATAATTTAAATCTAGTCCTAATATAGCTACAGTTAATAAAGTATTTTTAAAATGTACGTTCTCATACACACATGCACACATATGGTTTACTTAGATGGTTGTTTTTGGGAGGGTCCGGTTGTGCCATACACACACACACACACACAAAAGACACACGTACCTAAGACGAAATCGAAAAAGAAATAGAGAAATTAATAAGTAAATAAGCGAGTTGGGGTTTAGTCAATTATATCGATTCCCAGTACTTGATTGATAATTTATTTTATTTACTCCAAGAGGATAAAAGGTAAAGTTGACCTCGGCGGTATTTGTGCTAGGAACATAAATAGATCGAACAAATGCCGTATAATATTTTTTATCGAACGTCTAACGATTTTGTCAGCTCGTAATCTTTTACTAATACTTTTGAAATAATTTAATATATTTTACAACTGTACCTTGAAGTCTTCATAATCTTTTTCTCAATCCACGTCAAATTTAACTTTATGTTGCAGACGCTTTAGAATTAAAAAGCAGTTATGGGTTGTGGTTTCTACCTCACTTTCTTCCCGTTTTAAAGAGACCCAATAAAGTCATTGGCGTTGTCCTTTCTCTGAGTAAAAGCCATTAACAAATCTCCAATGGGTTACATAGCACCTGTTGAGTGTTAAAGTTTTTTATTGCTTCATATGTATTCATAGTCATATATAGGGTTCGAGATACAGTCGTAACTCAAATCCTACCATGAGGTGAAACAATTTGCAGAATATGAAAGTTTTAGTGAAATGATATTTATGACATGAGACGACGGACGAAGGTTGCAAATTGACTCAACCAGCATCTCAAAAGTAGCGAAAGGTCCCGCCTAAAAACGACACTGATGGAGATTGAAAAAAGGCTGCAACAATCCTATGTGAGGGAGAGAGCAGACAAAGAAGTCTGGGTTATAAAAAACATTAAGTCAAACGCAAAGGCCTTTTTTCATTACGCGAAAGAAACAGCCTCAGTACGCTGCAAGATAGGACCCCTCTTCGAAAAGGATGGCTCCCTCACAGAGAGTCCAACTAGGATCAGTGAGGTACTGAATGACCAGTTCAAAAGTGTCTTCACCACCCCGTTGGAACACAGACAAGTGAATGAACTAGTGGAATTCTTTGCCATCTCCCCTATAACCAGCGAGGCAGTTACGATGGAATACATCGACATTAGCGAAGATGTACTACTAGCAATAGATGAAGTGGACACAAACTCAACTGCTGGTCCTGATGGTTTCCCAGCAATCCTCCTCAAATCGTGTAAGCATGCTCTGGCAAAACCCCTCCAGATTCTCTTCCAGAGCTTTCTTGCAAATGGCAGACTGCCAAGCAACAAAGAAGATTGTCTCTTTGCAACTGCTCAGCTACTGGGAAAGGCTGAAATAACTAAGACTCTGCTAGAGAAGGCGGGAGAAGTATGCAGTAATATACATCTGGAAGATCCTGGAAGGAATTGTGCCAAATTTTAGCATTGAAAGTTACACCAGTGCCAGAACGGGACGACACTGCATAGTGCCAAAGATCCCAGCAACACGATCGCGCTTCAGGACCAGTTACTGCAACAGTTTGATTTTCAGGGGCTCACAACTTTTTAATATTCTCCCAAAGAGCCTGAGGAACCTGCATAAAGTAGATGTAGGTGTTTTAAAATCAAAGCTGGACCTCTTCCTGTCGAGAGTCCCAGATGAACCTACCTCACGGCAAGAGGTGCAAATGAAGGTAGCTACATCAAACTCCATTCTTCACCAAGCACCACATATTGGAGGAGGCTCTCAGTAATAACAGTGTAGCAAAACGGCGGTGCATCAGCATGGCCGCAGCTCTGAGCTGAAACTAGAGGGAAAAAAAAGAATGTACAGTATTTTTAGGATGTTTCCTTATATATGTTTTGGTTCTTTTCAAAGAAAATAGTTTGTCGTTTTCTCTAAATCAGAACATTATTGAGTTTCTTGGGCTTTATTTCATAGAAGTGATGCATGTTTGGTCAGAGTTCGCAGATCGAAATTTGCACAAGTGCGTAAGACAGGTTATAGTAGAGAGAAGAAAAGTATGACCAGCATAGTTAGAGGGTTAAATGTATATAGTGAAGAGCTCACTAACGAATTAACAAACCTGTATGGAAATCATAATCAAAACCTTACGGTATATCAGACTTGATGAAACGTCTTGTCCTACATTTTAGTTCCTGTAAATTTTGTTTTGCTTGACACTTTTTTTAACATCTCATTCGAGTTGTTAATCATTTACTGAACTAATTCACTCTTTGTTAATTTATATTGTCATATTTTATAATATTGACATCTGTAAATAGATTATATAATTATGCACATTGTAGCGGCGTCAAAATATTGCATTCTACAACTACGTTATTTCATTCTTCACATGCTAAAGCTGTTAGCAAATTCCTTTGTGTGGTAGGATATTTAAAGGCAATGAGCTTGCACCGTTTGACATAAAATTGGCAAATGCCAGTCATTCTGTTTTCCATATCTTTCCAAAAGTGAAAAATATTCAGAATTCAAATTGCAGTATAAATAGATTTCGATTTCATTCATTAATTCCAATTTTTAATACAAGGGTAGATTCAAAATTATAATTAATAATAGCAGTAATGCGTTGGTATAGCAACAGAAAGTACGTGCATTATGTGTGTATATGGACACACACACAGAAGCATGTGATACACGTACACACATCAAACACGTAAACACATCATACACACACACTACACACACACACACACATACACACTCATATACATTTATTATTTTATTTTTAATAAGATTGGCAATGACTTCGAATCACACACACACACACACACACACACACACACACACACACACACACACACACACACACACACACACACACACACACACACACACACACACACACACACGGATATATTGATATATTTGAACTAGTACCTTCATCATAGTCGTTATAGACACAATATTTCAGCAGTTGTAGTCTTCAGTCTTCTTAAGATGCCCTTCGTTTTTAGTAATATTCACGGAATTTCAAACCGAATCCTTCTTTATTAAATCCACGGGGAAAAAGTGTCCATACGAACCCTTCTCTCTCTAGTTAGCTTCCTTTCTTCTAATGTCGCTTACTCGTTTGTTTGTCTCATTCAACCTCTGTACACCTACCGAGAATCGTTTCAAATTCACATACAAATGAGATGTGTTCTGGTTAGTATTCGGATCACAGTAACGATCTCCTCTCAAGAAAATCGACGCATTACTATCATTTTTTTGTCTTCTTTTATAACTAGATTTAAAATCATATATTTTAGAAACAAGGAACTTGGTATATTATTTTGATATTTATTGCTTTCCTTTACAAAAAAAATCATTAGTAACAAAATTCTCAAGATTTTTTACATTAGGACCCCTTGTTTTCTCTTTTACTCCGATGGACCCCATTAGCCATTCGATGTTTAAAAAAAAATCATATTTCTATTATTAAATTTTATTAGGAATTGTATTTAAAAAATTAAAATATTTTGTGGATTGTAGAGTAACAACCAATTTATGGCAGATAAATTTTAACAACAAAATCTTATATGGGCCACCAAAGGCCATATCGACCCTGGTTGAGAACCACTGCGCTAGGCTCTTCTTGTTCCACTGCGCTTATTACAAATCGTGCCAGTTTTTACTCCATACAAAAACAGTCTTTTAACGGAGCAAAAATATATTTACAACTACAAAGGCTTGCTCCGGTTATTAACTCCAAAAACATTTATAATCACGTGAATTTACTCTATCTTGGATAAATGGTTTTAAAAAGATATGGACAATCTTCGTCATGAATTTTACCGTGATATGAGTATTAATGTTGTCCATCTAGACTATTACATTTTATCAATTGTGGAGTGTTCTTCACTGGGCAAAACAGCTAAGAATAAAACTGAAAAGTTCCTCCTACTACCCTCATAATCTTTCAAGATTAACCCACTGGCAAAGTCACCGTTTTTCTGATTAACATAATCTTGTAATAGGCGCAGACATAGCTGTGGGGTAAAGAAGTTTATTTTTCAATTAAGATAGAGTGGGGATTGACTGCTTGGGCTAGGTGTGTCCCATTATAACCTTACAATGACTTTGGATATTAAATTTGTACGAGGCGGTTTTACGGAAAACGGTCACCACCCCTTCCTCCACTCATCCACCCACCTACCCACACAAAAACAGAAAGAGAGGAAAGAGAGAATGAGAGAAAGAGAGAGAGAAGAAATAGAGAGAGAAGGGAAAGAGAAAAATAGAGAGAAGAGAGAGAAAAGAGAAGAGAGAGAGATGAAAGTAAGAGAGAGATGAAAGTAAGAGAGAGAAGAAAGAGAGAAGAGAGACATATACACATACAGCATTACCTAGTTTTATCCTGTTTTTGTTTTTTTTAACAGTGGAAATAAGCACAATTGTATTTAGTTTGCAAGATTCTTGATGTGAACTCCAGTTTTGAAAAAAATTTTGTTTTTGCTTATTACCTCCGCCAAGGAAGGAGGTTATGTTTTCATCGGTGTTGGTTTGTCCGTCTGTCTGTCTGTGTGCAAAATAACTCAAAAAGTTGTGAATGGTATTTGATGAAACTTGCAGGAAAAGTTGGTAATGACACAAAGAACAGATGATGAAATTTTGGTGATGATCCGGGAATTTTTATGGATTCTTGAAAGATTTTTCATTTGTTATTTCTACTTTACATTATACCCCTTGAAACACGCTCATCGTTTCCACGTAACCTATGGTGGCGTTGCTGATTCCAAAGTTTATTTTCGTCTCTCTATTTGTAATTTTACTCGCGCATCTATCTTAAAATGAACTGCTTGACGGAGGTCTGCGGAGGATGACATGACAAGCCTTGACTATTGGGATCGACTCAAAAAGCTCAGGCTTTGCTCCCTCCACCGCCGCTGTGAGCTCTATATCTTCTGTAAGATGTGGAAAATATTCCATCAACATTGCCCATCGTCCGAGGCTTGGCTCCCGTGCCATCCGTCCACTACAAAAATGTTCGTGTCGTATCACAACACTATGACAGAACTATTTCACCTCAATTGGCCCTGCTCTTTTCAACATCGTGCCAGACACACTTAAAGGAGGAAAGTGACTTCATGGCATTCAAACGATCCTTAGCTGATTACCCCCAACAAATACCAGATAAACCACCCACACCCAGATCTGTCTCTGAAAACAATAACCCTCTGCTTGAATGGGCTACGGTTCCCCAGAGCTGACTGTGTATCTCTTCCATGTAGTGCTATTAAATTAAAAATGGCATGAGTCAACTTCGGCTGAAAGTTATCTAAGTAATCTAATCTATGCTGTAACCTATTAATCAAAGCATGACAACGTGAGGAGAGGCTGATATCTTAACATTTCTGATGGTCTTAAGTATTAAAAAAATATTAAAGAATTACATTTAGAGTATATTTATAAGCTATTGCGTTTAGACCTGGTTTCTATCCTCAAACTATTCCGTTTTGTAAATGCATTTTATTTTTAATAAAGCACTCCGAAATTAGAAAAATCAAAAATCTGCAACAATCTCGGTCCCATGAGTATCGGATAATGGATTTTCAACTGTGTAAAGAAACTGATTGTGGTGATCGTAGTTTTGACGGCGATTGTGGTGAAAACAGAATCAGTGTTGATGATGAGGATGGTCGAGATAAGTACGGGAGGAGGATAAAATAGTATCGGTGGTTATAATGGCGACAGGAGCGGTGTGATGTGTGATACTGAGGTGATGGTGGTAATAGTGGTGTTGATGATAGTGTTAGTTGTGTGAAGGTGATATTGTAGTGGTTATACTGGTTGTGGTAGTGAAAGTGACTGTGTTTTTTTGTTTTTTTTACCCCCGCCAAAGAGGTTATGTTTTTGCCGGTGTTGGTTTGGGAAATTGGGCGATTTTCTGCATGCGTGTATATGGGTGGAAATGAGCTGCTTGGCGGAGGTCTGCGCTCTCCGAGTGCCTTTCTAGTTATTATTATTGGCGTAATGAAGACAGTGAGTTGGCAGTATCGTTAGCACGCCGAACAAAATGATTAGTGGCACTGTCCGTCTTTTTTTCTATTTTTTCGCCCTTTCAAAGCCTAGCCAGGCTCATGGGCCCGGTTTCCCGGTTTCTACGGCGTATGTGTTCCCCCAGCTGGACGGGACACCAGTCCATCGCAGCGTTACTCAAGAAACAGGAAGAAAGAGTGAGAGAAAGTTGGAGCAAAAGAATACAATAGGGGTCGCCACCCACCCCTGCCGGAGCCTCGTGGAGCTTAGGTGTTTTCGCTCTATAAACACTCACAACGCACTGTCTGGGAATCGAAACCGCGATCCTCTGACCACGAGTCCGCTGCCGCTAACCACTGGGCCATTGCGCCTCCACCCTGTCCGTCTTTACTTCTGAATTAAAAACTGCCGAGCTCTACTTTGCTTTTCACCCTTTCGGAATCGATAAATAAGTACTGGCACCGATGTAATTGACTAGACCCTGCCACCAAATTTTCAGGCTTTATGCCTATTGCAGAAAGGATTATTATTGATGCAACGACTCTCCCAAGTTGCAGCAACGGTTGTTTGAATTCACTATACAGTAATACCTCGACTATCGCAGGTGTTACGTTCCAAAACTCCCGCGATAGATGAAAATCCGCGAAGTATAAACAGTACTGTATTTTTTTTTATTAAGTTTGTAATTTGTATATATTTATTTTATTATAAATGCAAAACAACACCATAGAAGAATCGACGTAAGCTTAAGTAATAAGCCGCGATACGGCAAGGGATTACTGTATTTTGGATAAATAGTTTTAAAAAGACACTGAAAATCTTTAGTTGATCCGGGAATGTTGATTCACAAAGAAATATTGCATCCAGATAATTCAAAAGTTTATTCAAGGTGGGCTTTGTAAAAATGAACAAATTTAAATCATAAAATAAAATATTAATCTTACATTTGAAAACTGTTTTCCTAGGTAAATTTACTTTCATTCGAAACATAGCAATAATTTATATAACTTCTCGAAAAGAATTATTTTACTCGGTAAATTATTTTATCAATTACTATTAATAGATAAAAATTTTAAATAAAAATAAGATTTTCTCTTTAAAAAGTAGTAGGAAAGTCAGCTTATGATTTTGCCCTTGAAAAATGTGCCGTTAAGCAAACTTTTAGCTAGCAAAGCGCCTTGTGCCGTGCAGGCATACCGTTGTGTGTGTGTGTGTGTGTGTGTGCCTGCGTGTGTGTGCGTGCGTCCGTGTGTATGCGTGTCAGCTCTCCCCTTGCGTTCCACAAATGTTATTTATTGGTATAATTGTTTGTCGAGAAATAATTCAGATCTGTGAAAGTTTATTCCAATATATTTTCATTCTTTTAATATTGATATTAAATATTACACGGTATTGATAGATCACTAGTTCAGATACTTCTTAGTATGTGACATGGTCCGCTAAAGTATCGATTTAATGTGCTTCAACTCGCACTCCACCAAATGGACTTTGTGCCGTAAAAGCAGAAGTTCATATTTAATTATTTTCTATAACAATTTTATGTAAGACGTCTTATCTGGATTTTAAGAAAATAACAGCTACTCTTGTAGCTGTTTTGTCCAGGTCAACCCTAATTAAAAAATATCCTAACCATAACCGTCTCATCTGTTTGTATATTAAGAACTAAATAACTTAAAATGTCCTTCGTGTTTCAAGATGCAAGTCTGTGATTTTCAAGAACTGGAGTGTTATTGCTCGCAGGTCGAGTGACTGCGTAGAGACTCCTTGTAATACAAGGTTAGTGGTTCCAAATAAAAGTATTTTGGTGCATTCTGAACATGGATTAAAGGTCCATGCACAATTTTTTAGTCGTTTGAATCAACCCTATTACTTTTTTTTTTTAAAGCCTGGTACTTACTCTATCATTTTCTTTTGCCAAACCGCTAAGTTACGGCACGTAAACTCACTAATATCGGTTGTCAAGCGGTGATGGGTGGGGACAAACACAGACACACAGACAAACTTTTCCAAGGTGCCGCACTGCAAGACTGAACCAGGAACTATGTGTTTGGGAAGCAAGCTTCTTACTACACAGCCACACTGAAAACTACTTTGCAATATTTCTTCTGGCATTTTATGTTCTTTGTTCTAGTCCTCCAATGGTCAACTTTGCCATTCATTCTTTCGA
This sequence comes from Octopus bimaculoides, assembly GCF_046866305.1. NCBI lineage: Eukaryota > Metazoa > Mollusca > Cephalopoda > Octopoda > Octopodidae > Octopus > Octopus bimaculoides. The sequence goes on from NC_142928.1 coordinate 154,757,069, forward strand.
CATCGATAAAATAAAGTAGCATTCAGCTAGGATCGATGGCATCGACTAGTTTTTCCCTCTCGGAATTACTTGCCTTCAATCTAAATATGAAATTATTACGTTTACGTAACATCTAACAAAATCTTGCGGGCGGCACACCGCTAGGGTACTATTGCTCTTGAGTTTGAAGACCCAAGTTGCGCTTTATGTTTGCTCGCTTTGTATATTGTTTTAGTGAAATGTAAATAAATTAGTGTATAAGACAAGAGTACTGTTTGTGTATCCCCTAGTTATTACAGTTATTACCTCCGCCTTAGCAAATGTGAGAGTATTATTTTCGGTCGCGTTTGTTTGCTTGTTTGTCCGTGGACAAGATATCTGAAAAACCGCTAGATGGATTCGGATGAAACTTTTAGGGATGTTTGGTCTCGTGACTGGCACGAACTGATTAGATTTTGGGATTGATCCGGTACTGGACAAGGATTCTGGATTACATTACCGTCTTTTTTTTTACTTAATTTTTTAAAACGGCCGGGTGCATTTTTAGTATTCTCGTTTGTGAGAACAGTCGAGTTTATTTCAGATATTCTCATTTTAAAAATCATCTCTGGCTAATCGTTGAGAGGACGTTGGTGTTGCCTCGGCGGAGGTTTGCGCTCTATGAGTGCTCTTGTTTTAATTACCTTAATTCTTTCTGATGTAGTGTTGCATTGTGTCTGAATAAACAACTACAACTAAGTTTTCTTTTATTCTGGAACTATAATAGTATTGCAATCTAGAATGAAATTGTTACTTCGAAATGATTATTTTATAATCATATTCTGGTATAAAATTTTGTTCTTTTACTTATCTTTTACTTGTTTCAGTCATTTCGACTGCGGCCATGTTGGAGCACCGCCTTTAGACGAATAAATCGACCCCAGGACTTATTCTTTGTAAGCTTAGTACTTATTCTACCGATCTACTTTGCCGAACCGCTAAGTTACGAGGACGTAAACACACCAACATCAGTTGTCAAGCGATGGTGGGGGACAAACACACAAACATATAGACATACATATACGACAGGCATCTTTCAGTTTCCGTCTATCAATTCCACTCACAAGGGTTTGGTCGGCTCATTGGTTATAGTAGAAGCCACTTATCCAAGGTGCCATGCAGTGAGACTGAACCCGGGACCATGTGGTTAAGAAGCAAGCTTCTTACCACACAGCCATTCCTGCACCTACAAATCTTTTATCTTTTACTTATTACGGTCATCCTAGGGCACTGCTTTGAAGAATTTTTAGTCGAATGAATTGACTCTAGTACATTTTCCTAAGACTGGTACTTATTCTGTCGATTTTTTTTGCCGAACCGCTAGGTTACAGAGACATAAACACACCAACACTGGTCATCAAGCGGTGGTGGGGAACAAACTCACACGCACACACACACACACACACACACACACACACACATATATATATATATATACACGACATGCTTCTTTCAGTTTCCGTCTAACAAATCTACAGTGGTAGAAGACACTTGTCCGAGGTGCCACCCGGACCATGTAGTCGGGAAGCAAGTTTCTTATCACGTCTGCGTCACATGTTCAGTATATTTATAAAATATATTATTAACAAGGGATTGATAGATCACAAGTCCAGATGTGCGTAACATTGAGCTTTAAAGAATCGATTTAATGTACTTCGATACACCCACTCCATCAAAATAGGCTTTGTATCTTTAAACAACAGAAATTCCTAGCTAACGCCACCACCACCACCACTACTATCAACGCTTCCCCCACCATCAACAACAACAACGCTTCCACCACCACCACCACCACCACCACCACTACTATAAAGAAATTCTTCAACACTGAGGTCAAGAAAACATGTTTTCTCTTTTCACTTATCAGCAACATTATCTTGTATGATTACTGTCTTCAGGAAAAAAATGATTAAAAAAAAAAAATCAAAAAAAAAAACAGAAAAAAGAAATAATTTATTCATCCTGAAAAAAGTGTATGAATCATTTAGATCTTGAACATTTGACAGAAACACACGTATATTCGAGAATGGCATGGATTGTCAGTTCATTGGAGGCGTGTATTCTACTTTAACGAAATGCTTACCATTGTTTGAGTTCTTGCAACATAGAATCGGCTTCGTATAAATAAATCCAATTCTAAAAAAAAAAAAAATTCTTCTGTACATTAATTCCTGTTAATTAATAACAATAATTAAACGAAAAGACATCTGCAATAAAGATTTAAGTCGTGTAAATAGGAACTAGGTCTTTCTATTTTAGCTTAAACGACTTTCAATCAACTAAAACGATTAAAGGACATTGGCGGCACTAAAGCTTATTGGAGAATTTAATAAACTAGGTGGTGACACAAAGTGTTATTTGTATATATGGGCGGGATTGGAAGGCGGGTAGGTACTAGCTTTAAAAGGAATTGTTGATTAAATAATTGCCTATATGGATTTAGGTCTATATATTTGTAGTAAGAACGCTGAGCGGTGCTCGTAGTCTGCTGTCACAGCCAAAGTAAACAGGTCTCTCTGTACGATAGGACGAATCCGAAAGGTCTCAAAGAGTTTACAAACAAACAAACAAAAAGGTAAACGTTACATCTGGTTTATCTTTATTCGCTTAATTTTTACTGTCTTCATTGTACATTTTTGTTATTTTCCCTGTTTCTATCAAATGCAACGCCATACATATTTTGCTTGTTCAGTTCCATACATTATAGTTGAGCATACAATAAACAGTGGTTTCAAATCCTGTCTACCACCTAAACACCTTTAAACACCTAAACAAAATATTTCAGATTTATGTCGAACAATTTTTTCTAATTTCAAACAGAATAAATCTTAGAATTATACACTTGCGCACGCACACACGCTGACATACATGCACACACACATATCCTACGGATCTCCGACAGTTTCGACAATTAGTATTCAGGCTTTGATGTCCTCGATTGTGAAACTATCTGCATAATATCTGCGTGCGCGTGCGCGTGTGTGTGTGCGCGTGTATGTGTGCGTGTGCGTGTGTACGCGCGAGCATGTGTACATGTTAACGTAAGAACCCTTCTTGAGTTATAGCATTAGTGGCTGAATATTCCACAGACACGGACACCGTTCATGTAACAGTGACTGACAAGGTTGGACATGCGAACTATTGGTACAACCCTGCCAACGGGATTCGACACAGTTCCATTCCACCTATTTCTATTCACACAGCAGGACTGACTCGAGATTTTAGCAAAAAACACTAGCCCAACGTGTCATGCAGTGAGACCGAACCAGCAAACTCTCGATTGAGCGAAATCTTTAACTACTCGGTCATTATTGTGTCCACATAAACACACACACACACACACACACACACACACACACACACACAAACACACACACACACACGCACACACACACACACACACACACACACATTCATACACACTTGTGCTCTCATATTATATTGAAGTATACATTGTTTAGCGAAGACATACATACAAATACACCGACGAATAATCCTTGAGTTATAAATGCTTGTAAACATTCTGATGTTACACACGCGCACGCACTCATGCATTTTGTTCTCTAACTTCATTTGTTCATCCTATGTCCATCTCTGTTTCCCTTCCAATTGCGCGCGCACGCACACACACACACACACACACACACACACAGACACACACATACATACACACTCACTCACATACAGACATACACACATAGCAGGCATAAATAGACACGAACATGCGAACAAGCACACGCAAAGAAAATGAACCTTTTGTATAATAGCAGTTAGTACCAATCTAGCGAATGGAGAAAAGCAGTTGCTTTCTAAAGAATTGTTTTTCTGTTTCTCGCTCGAATCGGCTGAACGCACGCATATTCTATATCGTTACAATAAGTACCGGTAATTCTCTAAGGAAAATATATAGCATCCAGTAAAAACGATATTTCTAAGTTTAAACAAAATAGATATATTTATTACCGATAAGGGAAGATTCATCATCATGCTTATAAGATAGCTTGCCTTGTCAGATTTTTATATGTAGCAATCTTATAACTTTACATGTGTGTGTGTGTGTGTGTGTGTGTGTATGTCGCGCGTTCGTGCGTGTATGTGTGTGTGTGCATCTGCGCACACACACGCACATATATATATATAAAGTGCGCATGCGCTCGCATGTGTTCGTGCATATGACCACATGAATGCAATACCTAAAGTGTAGAAAGAAAGAAAAACTGGACGTACCTCTCTCTCTCTCTAACTCTCTCTCTCTCTCGATATATATACATACATATATATACATACATATATATACATACATATATATATATATATATATTCAAATTTCTTAATTCAGGCTTTGATATCCTCGATAGTGAAACTATCTGCATATCTGCGTGCGTGCGTGCGTGCGTGCGTGCGTGCGTGTGTGCATGTGTGCGCGTATGTGTGTGTGCGCGCGCGCTTGTGTGTGTGTACGCGCGAGCACATGTACATGTTAACGTAAGAACCCTAACCGCGGTCTTCCGGTTTACTATGATTAGACACATCACTGTCTAAAAAATGAAGATGGATATGTATACGTGCATAAGTATAAACACGTAAGTAACCTGTCGTTTAAAAATGGATAAATATGCTACATAAATTTATGTGTGTGTGTGTGTGTGTGTGTGTGTGTGTGCATATGTCTATAAGCGCGCGTGTGTATGCCTAAGACGTAACTAACTAACGTTTTGCAAATTGCCCACATTCATACGTTCGGAAAATGAGTTAATTACTCCGTTATCTTACTCTTCTGATTTCACATCTATCTTCCTTCTGAGTCCATTTAAATATGTAGTGGCTGTTGTTATTGCTTAACCCTATGATAGACCTGGATTGAACTGAGCTATGATTAAGTGCACACTAGCCATGACCATCCACCATTTTACCCTTTTATTTCGACCTAATGCGTGTGTGTGTGTGCATACGTACAGGCTTGGCTATGTGGTAAAGAAGCTTTGAAACCATGTGATTTCGAGTTCAGTCCCAGCGAGCAGCACATTGGGCAAGTGTCTTCTACTTTAGCCCGGAAATTTTGTTGAAGTCTATGCTAGATATATATGTGTGTGTGTGTGTGTGTGTGTGTGTGTGTGTGTGTGTGTGTGTGTGTGTGTGTATGCGTGTGTATATGCGTGTGTGTGTGTGTGTGTGTGTGTGTGTGTGTGTGTGTGTGTACATGCCGGTGTTTGTTCCCCGATCCCACCGCTTAATAACCTGTGTTGGTTTGTTTACTCTCAAAAGAGACAGATCGAATTAGCACCAAGCTTTAAAAAATAAATAAGCACTAGTGTATGGGTGGGTGGCTCGACCTGTTCGACTAAAATTCTTCAAAGTGGTGCTCCAGCATGACCGCAGTCCATTGATTGAAACAAATAAAAGATAAAAAAAACATACATACATACATACATACATACATATATATATATATATATATATATATATATATATATATATATATATATATATATATACATACATATATACACACACACATGTATATGACAGCACAATTCATTGTACGTCTTTGGTATTCCTAGTAAGTCGATCAGACGTATAATCAAAGTAATTCAAACCGAAATCATCCAGTCTTTTCATAAATCTAGAACTCAGTAGAATCGTTTGAGCAGCGAACAAAATTCCTTATGATGCTTTTTCGGTTTCTGAGCGCAAATCCCACCGAGGTCAACTATACCATTCATCAACTCTACAGTCGATAAAACATAGCCCGAGTCAAATACTGAAAATCGATGATATCAGCTAACATCCACCCACAAAATTTCAGGTTTTGAGATTGTATTAGCAATTATGATTCAATGCATATTTCCTTATATAAGTTGTTTGGGTATGCACTGAAGGAAATTGTATGGCTGGCACGCAAGACAAAATGCTTAGCAGCATTTCGTCCGTTTTACGTTCTGAATTCAAATTAAGCTGAGGTCAGCTTTGCCTTTCATCCTTTTGGGATCGATAAAATAAGTTCTTGTCAAATACTAGGGTCGATGTAATCGACTTAGTCCCTATTGCAAAATGTCAGGCCTTGTGCCTGTTGTAGAAAGGATTATTATTATTAAAAGTAAAGCAGCGAACAGGCAGAATTGATAGCAGATCGGACAAAATGCTTAGCGGTATTTCAACCGTCTTTACGTTCTGAGTTCGAATTCCACCGTGTTCGACCTTACCGTTTATTCTTTTAGGGTTGATAAAACAAATACTCGTTGAACACTGGGGTCGATGTAATCAACTTACCCCTCCTTTCAAAATTGCTAGCCTTGTGTCTAAATTAGAAAGAAAAAAAAATATTTTTAAAAGTCAGTTTAGACTAGCTATAACCACTTAGACAATAATTATCAGTCAATTGTAAATATGACTTTCATTGCTTATTTTGTCTATGGCTGTTGTTGTTGTTTAACCCCAGGTCGACTTACTCAAACAAACATATCGTCGAAGACGTCCCAAAGATTATGTTATCCATGACAAGGATTACGTTATCCAATGTAATCTTTCGCTTTTCAGACCTCACAGTATTATTTGAAGGAATCTGTCTGTTAATTATGGCAAGCTCAGCAACCACATAGTGGCTACCGTATTAGCTATCTTCCAATCGAGACTTAGAAGAAAGCTTGTAAATTAATCAGTTTGTAACAGGAAATATTTATGTAATCAAGATTGATTTCACAAACATTGTTGTCCAGATGATAATGTCATTAAAGCCAGTTTCGTAAACGATGTATTCATTACAAAAGTAATGAAGACTAATCAACGTAAATGAGAATTTCTCGTTCTGAGTTTATGACAAGGGAAATAGGCCAAACTATAAATAAAAGCACTCTTTCCCATGACAGTTCTGTCTTTTCTATGCTATATATATATATATATATATATATATATGTATATCACTACATTATCCTTTGTATACTTACCTTTTTCAAAAGTGTATGATATGAGGATGATTTGGCTATTATTTTTCACATGTCGATCTACCACACAAGTTCCTCCGTTGATATAGTGAAGGTAGTAGTAGTAGTAGTAGTAGTAGTAGTAGTAGTAGTAGTAGTAGAAGAAGAAGAAGAGGCAGCAGCAGCAGTAGCAATAGTTAATGTTGTCGGTGTTTGTTTCGAGCCAATGATGACAGACATGCTTGGTATTCACTGCAGTTGTGTGGCGATTGAAATGAATGCTTATGATGGTGAATCTCGTTCACACTCCTTTGACGTAGACGATCCTGACTTAAGATTAGCTTTGATGACTGTTCTGATCTGATCTGCTGTGATGGGTCGAGAGGTTGCTGATGAGCCCTAAAATAATAGGTTGTAATCACATGTTGTTCTACAGAATATATGTAGCTACCGTCGAAATGAACAAAACGCACCAATTTAGCGGATAATCAATCAGTTTTTAATAGTCGATATTCTTATTTCACATTTTATAGCGGTTTATTTACTATAACTGTTAGCCTCAGATACTGTAACCAATTTCTACTCTGTGCTTCATTATTTTTTTTATTTTGTCACTTAATGGTTCACAGTCATATGACTTTATTCTCAAAAGACCGAGAAATTTTACCTAAATTTCTTCCGAAATTTCAAAGGCTACACAGGAAAGTATTTCTTGATGCTTTATCTTCGTGTGTTTCCTGTCATCTTTCTATAAATAGTTCAAACAGAATCTACATACTTCATGGTTTCTCGTCATTGCCTCAACTTAGAGATTAGGACGTACAGTAGGAGTGAAAATAAATGCATGAAACAGTCACAACAGAAAGTGGTTCATCATTATCATGACAACAACGGCTTAAACCAGTGGGTTTCGAAAAAAAGTAAAAAGATGAAGAGGAAAGCACAAAATACAGGAGATGCATCACAGATTTACTTCCAAACAACTTGTAAAAATAACTTATAATTAAAAGTTTGGGTAGCTTACATTTAGATAAATATAACTTACATTTAAATTGAAATAAAAATAAAGTTAATAAGAATATATTTAAAGATCTGATAATTTACACCAGAAAATATTTGCCTGACTCTTTTCAGAAAACAGTAAAGCATTTATTTGAAAAATAGATAAAATAGGAAATAGCTACTACTCGCTGTTGGTTTAAGGTGCCAGACACTAAAAATGATCGACAATTTTAGTTTAAACGAACTTAAGAAAGGCAAACTGAAGGCATTATCCAATCGAAAAAAAAGTAAGCCAACGAAGGACCTCTAGATGGCCGCTCAAGCTGTTAGATACAGCAGCAGATAATGAAATCACACCATATTGTCTCAAAAAACGAGTGGAAGGATATGCTGAATAATATAGCTCAAAACACTGTCGCAAAAAAGATGTTGAGATACGCAGGCAGACAAACATTTTAAAGAGCCAATGAAGTGCCTCTATGCGGTCATTCGGTCTGCTAGAACTAGAAGCCTAATCGCCTTCTAATAAAAAAAAAATAGCTGTTGAATAACATGGTCTTAGATTCCCTTCAAATAGAAAAAAGATGACATGAACACAGCTGATGTGCCTCTGAAAGTGGTCTTCTCGACCTGGGACTAAATAACAACCCCGGAGAAACTGCCTCGTTCTCTTCCAAATAAGGAAATATTATATTATCCACTGTGTGCAATTGTATATAATCTTCTCTGAAGTTATTTGTAATGGCGATGGTGCTGGGCTAATAGAAAATAATACAGACAAGAAGCGCTTAGCATTGCATTATATTTTGAGTTCGAATCACATAGTGTCTCGACTTCACTTGTTCTATTATTGCTGAAGTAGGCGAACAGAAGCTTTATATCGATTCAATTAATTCTACCCTGTCACTTATAACCTTGTCCTTCTACCAATAAACCATATTTTCTAAATAAAATCTCCAAAGAATATGATGCTAAATTCTTGAAATAAATTACTTTTGAAGAATATAAAACATCTGGAAATAACCAATCTGTATTCTTCTGTTCAATAAATATTATATACAACTATACTTTAAGCGTTCCATTTATTTGTTCGTTTGAAAACTGTTTTAAAAGAAACATGTTTCTAAGAGAATATATTTAATCCGAGAGTTTGATTTATTAGGACAGTGGTTCTTAACCAGGGTCTATATGGCCCTATGGGGATCCATATAAGATTTTGCTGTTAAGATTTATGCGCAATAAATTGGTTATATTTATACAATACACAAAATATTTTAACAGTATCATTTATACAATTCCTTAAAATACTTAGTTACAAAAATACAATAGGGATTTTTTAAACATAGGATGATTATGGGAGTCCAATATAAGCAAACAAGAATTAAAGGGGTCTATATGCAAAAAATGGTTGAGGACCACTGATTTAAAGAATGAAAAAGTAAAATTTATAATCGGTAGTAAATTCTCAAGAATGACAATATTTGAAAATGTTTGAATAAGACAACACTTATTGGATGAAAATTGAACCCAAGTTTTGTCTTAGAAAAATGAAATAAGAAGAAAAGTAATTAGAAAAGCCGCCGCTTTTAATACAATACCGTAAATTATATTTCTGGTGTGAATGGATGGAAAGTATGCTTTAGGCATTAAATTAAAGTGAGTTTGAACACATCGAAAATATGAAAGAAATATTAGTCGGTAAACTATGATCAAATAAAAATGAAATTATTCAACAACTATGTAATCGACTTATCTACTTCTCCGAAATTGCTGGCTTTATGCCAGCAATTTCCGGAGAAGGGGCAAGGTAATTACAACGACCACAATGTTCAACTGGTTCTTATTTTATCGACCCCGGAAGGACAAAAAATGAAGTCTACTGCGGCGGATTTGAACTCAGAATGTAAAGAGGGTCGAAATGCCGCTAAGTATTTTTGTCAGACATGTTAACGATTTTACCTGCTTGTCGCCTCCATATTGATGAAATATATTAATATTTTAATCTTCTTGACACAGAACTACTTTCTAGGTAATAATAATTTAGAATACAGCATAGCATTAAATATGATTAGGTTTCGAATCAGTCCTCTTTGGAAGTAGAGGTATTAGCTTTCACATGAAGCTAGAATATTTTTGAAATGCCCTAATCAATGGTGGAAATATGGAGGGTATGCAAGGAAACGGCGTTCCCCTGCCTTTTTGATCAAGTTGTCCGGGAGTCCATCAGACCTTGATGACTCTTTTCATGGGATCTAGAGTATAACACCATATATTTTTGAAGGCCCGGAGTGAGGGCAGTTGGCAAACTCAAGGGTTGCCCCAGGCCAAGTTATAATACCTAACCCTCTTCTCTTCCGAATCTTAACCTCATTGACCCCTTGTTCTTTGAATTCATTTCCTTTACTGACCCTAATGGACCTTCACACGACTAACCTTCCGGTTTACTACCTCCTGTATAATATATAATCTAAATTAGAACTCAGTTAACTCTCGTTTCAATCAGTTAATTATAATGGAATAATAGCTTCATTTTTGTGAATCTATGTCGAATATTGTAACGGATTGATAAATTCATCGACAAAATACAATCAACAGAGAATCGATTAAAACAGTATATATTTGATATTATTAGTTCGTAGGTCACCTTTATAATCGTTTAAATCGATTGATTACCCTAGGTCAATGCAGAGCACAAATCTCTTTGTCTAAACCAAGACTACCTTATCCAATGTGTTCGTTTTGGTTTACGATAGCTGAGTGTGATTTGAGGAAGATTTGGTTGCTATTTCTAGCAGAACTAGGAACCATGTAGAGGCTCTGTATAATGGATTCACTCATTTAATAAGTGAGTAATCGATAGGAACTAACAAGGGGAAGAAAAGGGCTACATTAGCCCTATTACTGTTAATTAATTACATTGCTGACAAATTAGAAACATGACAATCATGTTTAAAATGCAATTGAGGGCCACTTATGGTGGTCTAAGTCTCACTGTGTCGCCAAGAATGTGTACCTACATCTGTTTTATAGATTCTTTGATTGCAAAGCTATTTCTCCACATTCTTTCGGTAATTGGTTACTGAATTATAAATGGATATTTTAAGACACATTAAGTGGATGTTATCAAATGTTGAAAGCTAGTGTGTGTATGTGTGTGTAATTTAATTTACACTCACACACACACACACACATACACACACATACACACACACATACACACACACATACACACACACACTCGTATATATGGACTGCTGTCAGTCAACTCCATCTTGTTGTAGGCTTTCGCCGTTGCAGCAAGAACAGTCGAAAGAGCCTCCTGTCTGAGGGTCACAATATCACAGATTTTGTTGCCAATTGCAGCTTTAGAACTCACTCTCTACAGAGTTTGGTGTTGCCTGAAGACTCCTGATGTTAAAGAAGCTGCCGTCTTGCTTGAAGTCCACAACCACACTCCTATTTCGCTGAACCTCATTGTAGAGAATCTTGGTGACACAGAAAAGGTACATGTTGAATAACACAGGTGATAGCATTACATCTCACCCTTATCCTATGCGTACAAGAGAAAGCTTGGACATTTGTTCACCTATCGTGGAATTGAAGTAGCATGGTAATAAATTTACTGAGACAGCTAAACCAGAGAACATTTAACAAGCGTTTTCTATGTGCCATCTCGAATGCTTAGATGAGATCAACAAAGGTTAAAATATAAGTGCTAATGTTTTTACGGTGTTATACTTGGAGCTGTCGGCTTTTGAAAAGCATATTGGCCGTGTGCCTGGTCTTCTAAGATCTATTCAACCTTTCAAGCAGCGTTGACTCAAAGTTGCTGCTGCTGAGTCTCGGAAATCGTACCTTAACCAGGGCCCTACTAGCAACAGAAAGGAACTGTAAATCACTGTTTTTACCGTAGACGGCCTAGTCACACTTGTCTTTAAAATGACAACTATACTAACATCTCCCCGTTGCAGTACGATATATTCGTCACTTCTTGATGATATATTAACAAAGGCTCAGCGCTCGGGCTGGCTTGTTCTTAGAACACAATGTATTCACATGCACACACGTTTGCACACAAACACATACATATATGCATACATGCATCTTTTTCTCTCCTCTCTCTCTCTCTCTCTTTATCTATCTATCTATCTATCTATCTATCTATCTATCTATCTATCTATCTGTGTGTGTGTGTGTGTATGTGTGTGTGTGTGTAAGTGCGTGTGCGTGCGTGCAGATAAATATGAACTTTTTCATTATGTTAATAACTATGGGAATACATTACATACAGCTGAATTCAACATACTAAAAAACAGTACAAGTATAAAATATATACAATGTATATTTGAAGCTTAAGCTTCTATTAAAATTGTTTATCAGTTCTATCTATCTATCTATCTATCTATCTATCTATCTGTCTGTCTGTCTGTCTGTCTATTTATCCATCTCTTTGTCTGTCTATCTACTTGTCTGTCTGCCTATCTATTTGTCTGTCTATCTGGCTAATTTTTGGCCTGCCCATCTATCTATTTGTCTGTCTGTCTATCTATTTGTCTGACTATTTGTCTAGTTGTTTGTCTGTCTATCTGTCTGTCTATCTGTCTGCCTATCTACTGTTTATCTGCCTATCTGCTTATCTATCTATCTATCTATCTATTTGTCTGTCTGTCTGTCTGTCTGTCTGTCCGTAAAATTTTCTATCTGCCTGTCTATTTATCTATCTATCTGTCTATGTATATATCTGGTTGTCTGTCTCTCTATCTATCTGTCTGTCTGTCTGTCTGTCTGTCTGTCTGTCTGTCTGTCTGTCTGTCTGTCTATCTATCTATCTATATATCAGTCTACAGACGTATAACCATACGCATATTTATTATGTCTTTTTATTTATCTCGTGTTTATATATATATAAATTTAAATATCTGATATTTCATTCATTATCTGCATGTATAATACTTCTATATACAATTATTATTTTCCAACATTTAGATCAACTGTAAAAGCTTTGTATTCATCACCTGCCCTATATGTTCCTATTTTGACTTCAGATGGACAAACGCCATCAACAAGGAAGCACAGACCGTCTTAAACACTGGCCTTTTCTCAACTATTTTAACCGATCCCGAAACATGCCTCCTGTCTGCCCCCCACCTGGTTCGTACAGTTATTATATGTTGTTATTGTTGTTTAATACCTTGGTCAATTCTGATACACCCAAGGTATTCCAGCCGTGACAATCCCAGTTTTTTTCTCGCAGAATCATATCTATGATTTCTTCATTGTTAAGACAGAGTATTGTGATTGACTCGAAGAATTTATAGGATGATTCGATTACCAATATATACTAGTATATATGGCGATCACTTAACCTTAAAATGTCCCCTTAAAAGGAAGTGTCTGTCTTATATTCTGGATATAAAATATGCACATTAATTGCTAGTGATGTACTTATGGCTGATAGTAGGCTAAACCATGCCTTCCTACCCATGCGTTGTCTTATAGGCCCTGCAGTTGATATATTCACATATATGGTGATTTGATTACTGTGGAGGGGCGTACGATTTAACGTTTCGGGATTTGCTCTTCGTCAAAAAAAAAATGAAAACGGAAGGACATTTAATTGCTAGTTCTGGCTGGTCAAGTAACCACTTAGAGATTCTACCAATGACATGTTATTACATCATTGTTGTTTTAGATTTTAATTATTTAATGTAACTATGGGATCGCCGTTTCATTTTTTTTTAATAATTTTATATTTACTTGTTCTTATTTTTGTTCTTTAATGTTGCGGATGTTAATATAAATATTAATCAAAGAGAACGATCTCAAATTCTTGGTAAAGAAGTAGTTGTAATGATGGTTGCAATGATAGTGATAACGATGAGGATAGTGATGAAAATGGGGCAGAAGAAGAAGAGGAGGAGTAGGTTGACGTCCACGACAATGTAGCTGCTTCTACTGTTCTTGATAGTTTTAGTTTTCTCGCTGATATAATTACAAATGCAGTAGTAGTAGTAGTAGTAGTAGTAGTAGTAGTAGTAGTAGTAGTAGTAGTAGTAGTTGCTGTTATTGTTGTCGTCTTCGTTGTTTAGCCCCAGGTAATCTCTGAGCAATCTATGATCAAAAGCATTAGTGTTATTTTTATTTATTTATTTATTTATTTATTTATTTTTAGTATTGTGTTCCTCGAACTACATTTTTTTTCTACTGTGTCCTTTTTTTTAACACTTTGAAGTGTGATCTAAAGGAGATTTGGCTGCTATATCTAACAAGTCGAACGATCACGTGGAAACTCTCATATTGTAATCGTCTCTCGCTCTAAACAGAAATTTATAGTAACCATCTTTGAAGAAACTTAAATAATATTTTACACAAGTTCATCGTAAACTTTGTAGCGAAACGTTGAAACTTATGTTTATATATTCTGGATTTCACGTTGTTGTCGGTGTTGTTGTTGAGCTCCAGATCAACCCAGTTCGAACATCTATTTACGAATGCGTTCCAGTCATGACCAACCTGTCATCATGCTTTTATTTATATATATTTTATTTATTATTATCTTAATATATAAGTATATAAAGCTCTACTGCATTGTGTAATGTGTTCTTCATTATTTTAGAAAATAAGGTGTGATTTAAGGGAGATTTAGTTCTTATTTCCAGCAGGCCGAGCAGTGACAAACAAACTCCCACTATGTGGGGTAACTAGAAATGTTAGAGTACCGATGATATGAGAGCTTAAGGAAGAGTTCGTTGCACGAGTATTAGCTTTTTTCCTTTTCTGCTGAGTAGACTGGAGTACCGTGAAACAAAGAACCTTTTTTCAAATATACAACGCGTTGCTCGATTCAGGAATCGAACTTAAGACCTTAAATTCGTGAGTCCAATACACTAACCGCTGGATCACGCGCCTTCATTAGAGAATAGTTAAAGTAGATAATAATTGAAGTCAGGTCCTATAAATTGATATTTTAAATCCTTATAGTAAATATTTACGAAATCATGTCATGATATGTGTGTACGCGCATGCGCGAAAATGTG
>NC_142928.1:154777045-154779545 GCF_046866305.1 Octopus bimaculoides
TGCTTAATATGTTTCGTTAAAATTGCTGTTTCTTTTCAGATATCATCAGAGAAAGGTAATTAAAATTCATTAAAATGTCAGATCTATCGGACTTTCAAAGAGGTCAAATTGTTGGTGCTCGTATGGCAGGCGCTAGCGTAACGTAAACAGCCAAAATGTTTCGTGTATCAAGAAGTACTGTCTTGAAAGTAATGACAACCTTTGAGAAAGTGGCAAAAACATCCTCGTCGAAACAAAACTCCGGAAGAAAACTAAAGCTTTCAGATAGGGACCGTCGGACTCTTACGCGAATTGTTAGAAAGGATCACAAAAGTACAACTCCCAAAATTACTGCAGAGCTTAATGACCACCTCGAGAACCCAGTTTCCACAAAATCTGTTCGCCGGGAGCTGCATAAAGCCGGATTTCACGGGAGGGCTACAACCAGAAAACCATTACTTTCAAAAACAAACGTTGGAAAGCATTTAGAATGTAGTAAAAACCTACATGATTGGTTCCTAGAGCAGTGGAAGAATGTTATTTTCTCGGACGAGTCATCCTTTACTTTATTTCCGGCCACCGGCCGAGTATACGTGTGGAGACAGCCATAAGATGCATTTGACCCAGACTGTCTTCTTCCAACTGTTAAACACGGAGGAGGATCTGTGATGATCTGAGGGGGGGGGCTATATCTTGGAAATCCGCCGGCCAAATGGTTTCCCTTCATGGCAGAATTAATAATTAAGACTATTTAAGCATTTCATCTGATCAAATTCATCCCATGGTTGCGGAACTGTTTCCGGAGAGAAACACAATCTTTTAGGCTGATAATGCACCAATTCACACAGCTAAAGCTGTTACTGAATAGCACGAGTGAAGTTGAACATCTAGTGAAGTTGAACGTCTAGTGAAGTTGAACGTCTAGTGAAGTTGAACATCTAGTGAAGTTGAACATCTAGTGAAGTTGAACATCTAGTGAAGTTGAACATCTAGTGAAGTTGAACATCTAGTGAAGTTGAACATCTTATTTGACCACCACAGTCCCCAGATCTCAATATTATTGAACATTTATGGTGCATTTTAGAAAAACAATTAAGGAGTCGATATCATCCACCATCATCACTTCAAGAACTGGAGACTGTTTCAGCTGAAGAATGGACAAAAGTTTCTTTGGAAACAATTCAAACTTTGTATGAATCCATACCTCGTAGAGTTCAAGCTGTAATTACTGCCAAAGGCGGTTCTACCCAATTTTAAAATTAATTTGTTTGAAATTTTAAAGTGTTTCCATTATTTTGTCCAACCCCTGTATATCTGTACATAAATTTACATACACGCATACATACTTATACCACACACACACACACAAACGATTATCTTAATCGAAGGATTAAGAAGACCACTATTGAATATAGAACTCAAAACGTTGACTTCACTCGTTTAAGAATTAGTTTGTGCGTGCGTGTGTGTGTGAGAGAGAGAGTGTGTGTGACATGCGAAATTGTAAGTAAAGCGAATACGAAAAAAACAGAAAAGGAAAATATTTTAAAGTTTAAAATATTATTATTTTTCAGAGATGAGTCCTCAAGAACTCATGGAAAATGGAATGCTGATCGTTACTCACGTCGACTATCACTTGGATGAAACTTTGAGGCTTCATCACACTGACCAATATGATATTGGCCAGAATGGTCAACTGATAGTTCGACGTGGACAACCATTTATGTTGACTATTGAATTTCATGAAGAATACAACGAGGAGAAACATAAGATAAGATTCATCTTCCAAATTGGTTAGTATTTCTGTGATCGATTACCGAATTAAAATTATTTATTTATACGCTGGCAGAATCGTTAGCCCACCGGGAAAAATGCTTAGCGGCATTTCATCCGTCTTTAGGATCTTTGTTCAAATTCCGCCGAGATCGATACTAGCTTTGAAACTAAAATTATTTATTCATTTATCTATCAATTTACAAAACAATAATATGGTTTTCTTTGTTTCCATAAGGTGAACACCCTCTACCATCAAAGAAGTCTGACATCAGATTTGGCCTGACCGACAAATGGTATCCAGAAGAATGGGGAGCAAAATTGGTGTCCAGGAGAGGCAGAATAATTACTGTCTGTGTTCACCCTGCTTGTGATTGTATTGTAGGAGTGTGGGATTTTATGATTAAAACTACAGTAAGCGGTAAAGGAAGCTACATTTTCGACAATTTTGAGCAAATCTACATCCTCTTCAACCCTTGGTGCCAAAGTAAGTTGCTGGAAATAAATAGCAATCTAAGATATGTGATCTATTCGAGTATTTGTTGTTCATAGATGTGTGAGTGAAGACATGCATGCTTGACTTCTCGTGTCCAGAAGTGTACTGTGTATGTGTGTGTGTGTGTGTGTGTGTGTGTGTGTGTGTGTATGTGTGTGTGTGTGTGTGTGTGTGTGTGTGACTGTATGCATGCGAGCGTGAATGCGTGCGTGTGTGCGCGCGTGTGTGTGTACGCCGTCTCATTGAATTATT
>NC_142928.1:154784545-154802045 GCF_046866305.1 Octopus bimaculoides
TCATGTGGTAAGTAATTTTGTGCTTATGTCTTGGTCGGGAGGGAATAATAGGATTCATGACTTGTTTTCTCCGGATCTCCAAGACCGGGGGAGGAAAGTGTTAAAGGACCCATGAGTTATAAGTTATCCTCAAAATAGCAACCTGGATAAAATATTCACAACAATAACTTGTTAAACCGTCCGGCGAGTTAAGTCAGTTGGTAACTAGATAATTTAATGAGCTGACGTACACACACACATACACACGAGCGTGCACGCGCGCAAGCATACATACATACATACTAATACGCATCCGAATATACATATATGTTTGTTTATAATCATAATCTATGCTTAATACAGATTGTCTGAGTTGAATCATTCAACTCAAGATTATTTACACTGGTAATAAGAAAATATTATTATTACTATTGTATAGAAAATATACATATTGATGGAATCTACATGCTCAATGTTGTCCTTTCATTCTTCCATAGAAATTTAGCTGAACAAAAAAATCCAAGATAGTAATATTTATTAATCCCGTTTAGATTATTAATTCAGCTCTATTCTATTTTAAACGTTTTATTTATTTTTCTGAAGTAAATAACCCAGTAATTAAGAATGCACTGATTTATTGTCAGCCACTTACAACCTGACCTGTGTATACATTTCTCTAAAGTATTTAGCATTGCCAAAAATTGATTTCGCTCTGTTTTTTTTATAAGCCAATAGAAGAGGAGAGCAGTGTCTGTGACCTCTTAAGGCCTTCACAGAAATAGCAAGACTAATGTAAACGATGGCCAGTTTGAGCCTCAGCAAGTCAATGTCTGCAGGGAAACCTTTGTTCTTGAAAGAATATTTGCAACAGGATAAGGCGGCGAGCTAGGCGGTGCGCAGAGCAAAATGCTTATCGGCGTTTCGTCAGTCTTTACGTTCTGAGTTCAAATCCTGCCGAGGTAGGCTGTGCCTTTCATCCTTTGGGAATCGATAAAATAAGTACAAGTTGAACACTGGGGTCGAGGTAATCGACTTATCCCCTCCCCCGAAATTGCTAGCCTTGTACCAAAATTTAAAATCAATGTTTGCAACAAGGTGGTCTTCGCTACAAGCATCCATGAAACAGTTTGTGATGTTAAACAGGGCGATGATTCAGACCTCCCACCAAAATAACCTGCTTAAATTGCATTATGGTTTCTTGATGAATATGAAATAACGAGACATTGTAATCCTTTCCTAAGATAATTTTCAGTATTTCTTTTTAGCGAATTGAATTTTCAACTGCTCAATCTAATTTGTTGCGCTTAATCTAGAAATGCAACTTAAATAATATCTAATTTCTTTTCTGATGATGAGTCATGCCCAACAGGTTCACAAACCTATTCAATTTTTCTATCTCTATTATCTTTTCAATTTGTGTTGCTTTGTAGATCAATTCTCCTGAAAACACTGGAGTAATGATGAGGTTTGATTCCGATAATTGTCAAAACGGCAAAAAACCAACAGCATGGGGCGGTAGTCGAAGAATTCTTCAGCAGTTCATTGATACCAAAGAACCGGTTAAGTATGGACAGTGCTGGGTATTTTCTGGACTTCTTACTACAGGTATTCTTTTCAATATACTCTGTTGTGTCGTGAAAAGAAACATTGATCAAAAGGTTTTATTAAAGTCGTGAAAATGATGTAGAACTGCTTCGTGTGCCGCTGATTATTATTATTATTATTATTATTATTATTTGATGAAAACTCTCAACGTATTTTGCTGGATATTATGGAAAGTGTCAGTTGTCCACAGCCAGCAGACTAAGGTGGCACTTCTTTAATGGTCATGCTTCAAGAACTCTGCGAAGAATTCTTGCAGTTCTAAGCAATGTTGATTTTTGTAGGTGTTCTATGTTTACATTTGTAACAATCTTTATGAGCCATGTTGATATTTGAGTGCTGATACTTCCAAGTTCTCCAATTACTATTGGTATCACATCTACTCTCCTCATTGACCACAACCTTCGCATTTCCCATTTTAAATCGTCATAGTTGTTCAGATTTTCTTCTTTCTCTTTGATCCTGTTGTCACCGGGACATGCTATACTCTTTTACTCTTTTACTTGTTTCAGTCATTTGACTGTGGCCATGCTGGAGCATCGCCTTTAGTCGAGCAAATCGACCCCAGGACTTATTCTTTGTAAGCCTAGTACTTATTCTATTTGTCTCTTTTGCCGAACCGCTAAGTTACGGGGACGTAAACACACCACCATCGGTTGTCAAGCGATGTTGGGGGACAAACACAGACACATACACATACTTATACATATATATATACATATATACGACGGGCTTCTTTCAGTTTCCGTCTACCAAATTCACTCACAAGGCTTTGGTCGGCCCGAGGCTATAGTAGAAGACACTTGCCCAAGATGCCACGTAGTGGGATTGAACCCGGAACCATGTGGTTGGTAAGCAAGCTACTTACCACATAGCCACTCCTGCGCCTGTCGATTATCATACATGTTCTTTCTTTTTTATTCCCCACAGCAATGTCCGGTTTCCGATGTCTGGTCAGGCGATCGCACTGAATCATATTTGTTTTGTTCATTCCTTTATTTATTTCCAGTTTGCCGTGCCCTGGGTATTCCTTGCAGAACTGTTACCAATTTTAACTCTAACCACGACAGTGATGATAACTTGTCTGTCAATGTTTATCTTGGAGAAGACGAGAAAGGAAATATCTTTGAACAAAAGGAAGGAAATGTTTGGTTAGTTGATGTCAATGTTAAAAGTTTATAAGGGTTGTAGATTGCTAGAATCGTTAAGCATCGCACACAAGCCTTGCGGTATTTAGCTGTGTCCCTGTACGTTCTGAATTCAAATCTGTCCCGGATCGTCTTTACTTTTATTATTTTGGAGTTCATAAAATAAGCACTACTCAAATACTGGGGTCAATACAATCGACTGTACTCTCACTCACCAAAATTTGTCATTTAAAAAATTATTGTTGATTATTTCATTACACTAGAAATACATTAAATGCGGAATTACAGTGTTAACCGGCTGAACACTTGGTCGTGTGTTCTTCCATTATTAATACTTCAGAAGGTGGCAAGCTGGCAGAATCGTTAGCAAGTTGGGCTAAATGCTTAGCGGCATTTCTGCCAGCTTTACATTCTGAGTTCAAATTCAGTTGAGGTCAATTTTACCTTTCATCTTTTCGGTAAATTAAAGTATCAGTTAAGCACTGGGGCTGATGTAATCGACTAGCCTCCAAAATGTCAAGCTTTGTACCTATAGTAAAAAGGACTATCAATATTTCAAAATCTGTCACGCACCAGGGCAACACCTTCAAATATAGTTGCGTCAGTCAACCTGGCTGCTAAATAGGTTTTTCTCCGGTTTCATAACTGCATCGAGCTACAAAACAATTGCCCTAAAAATACACAATACAATAAAAATAATCCCAGGAAAATGGATGTAAAGCGATAGGCAAAAGGTTATTCCATAAGGAATCAACATTTTTTTTTTTGCAAAATAAATCGATATTTTATATCTAAAAAACTGATCCAGGCTAAGACGTTGTATATAGATTCATGGGAAGGAGCAAATGAGATTGTTTGGCATTCAAGATTTTCTGAAAAGAATTAGTAATTTAAGTGGAGAAAGAGATTTAATAATTTAAAGCTTTAACCATAAGTCGAAACTGAGCCGTAGAATCAGCTCGTCGGAAGTTTATCTCTTGTCTAAACAGTGAATATCTGAGTCCAAGCTGTAACCTTACCAACACTACCCCGTTTGCCCCACCCCATCCAAAACCTACAATAATTAGCGTAGCAATACAAGCATTAAGATATATTTTTACATTTTGAATGTTATAATAAACTTCAGCACACAACATTCACTTTGAAAGGGCATGCGGCAAGCATATGAATCTGCAGTGAGAAACCCTGTACAGTCGATCGTCCTTAGCAATATTCTACATTACCAATACCGTAAATCCTCGAGTATAGTCCGCCCTTGAGTATAATACGCAGGGGATTTTTAGAGGGCTGTACCTCTGAAAAACCTAAACCCTGTGTATAATACGCACCCCTTCTCTAACTTGAGTCAATAAGGTCTATATAATGCCCTTGGTTTGTAAACATATATACGGTAACGTCCTTTATTATTATTGTATATATAACATAATGCAAGCGTGTAGCTTTTTTGTGCACTTTGTTTGCAGAAAAAGAAATAACAGTAATAACGTCAGTGAAAAATAAATATTAAGTAAATTGCCTTTACATATTTATCACTTAGAAAATTTTGCTTAGAAGATATTTTTTTCATTTTTAACCTCGAATATAGTACGCACTAGAAATTTTGACCTTTAAATTTTGGGAAAAAGTGCGGATTATACTCGAGGATTTACGGTATATTCTTTATTCTATATTTCGATTGAGAAATAAGTAAGCGATTAAATTTAAAATCAAAATAAATTACAAATCATAACACCAGCAGCGATATTGAACGATTCTTGAAATTCCTTCTTGCTTTATATTGAAAAAGAATAATAAAATGAATAAAAATAATGCAGAAGATTAACAAATGATTTTTTTATGTATTTTTCATAATAAATTATAAATTTTCATCTTTCATATTTTAACTATATTTAGGAATTTCCATGTTTGGAATGATGTTTGGATGAGTCGTTCAGATCTTCCTGTGGGATACTGTGGCTGGCAGGCTGTCGATCCAACCCCTCAAGAAGCAAGCGACGGTAAAACATACTTAACTGTTTTGTAATGATCCCATTTTTAAATATCATTTCTATTAGAAACAAATTGTTTTAATGTTGTGTACTCCTAGATACATCCGATGTACTTGACAAAACCTCTTAATTTTCCTTGAGTTAATCCAGGGAACATTAAATATGCAGGTACCGTATTTTGTGGCATATAAGACGCACTTTTTTCAAAAAGGGGAAATGTTTGAGATAAATCTTCTCGAGTCCAGTATGTGAAGTTGAACCTCCCATAAGTTTTAATCTACTGGTTGAGCATAACTTGATATCTTGATGCGTTACCCCTATTGCATTAACCCATGTATTTCTTACTGTCTTTCCTGCAAATAGTTCCTAGCACGGACAGTACCTGTTCTTTTAGGAGGTAGACATATTCAGAATATATCATTTAAGCATAAATAATCTCTCTGTTAATACTTATCCGATCCTGTCGCATTAGGATCATATGATGAATATGTACAATTATTCCAAAGATTGAACTTCATATTGCATGCCTTTTAGGTTTAAATTATAATTAAAACAAAAGTAAAATGAATAATTTCAATACCTTTGTTCCTGTGTTAGGTATTTACTGCTGCGGGCCTGCTCCTCTGAAAGCTATAAAGAATGGTGAAGTGAATCAAACTTTTGATACTAACTTCATTTTTTCGGAGTTAAACGCTGATCGGGTCTACTGGAAGAAAAATCACCGTTCAGGAAAATGGGAAATTGTTCATATTGATAGAAATGCGTAAGTAGAGTTAAACATTATTTTTCATTTCGATGACATGACCAATATATTCTACGTAAGAATATAAAATAAAATACAAAGTTGAAGCATTAAAGAATAAAATAATTCATCTATAATTTATTTAAATATTAGTTGGTATACATTGAACGAAACACTCATGTTTCCAGGGGTGAATTATACAAACTCCAAAGAATTCCGCTCAACACATGCCTGTGGTGGTGGTGGTGGAGGAGTTATTGCTAAAGAATTGCTTGTGTTGGTGGAGGTGTGGTTTAGTAGATACTGTCGTGTTGTTCGTTCAGAGCGGATATAGCTATTTCTTTAAAAACTTTTACTGTGCCGTTTTTAAATCTGATTTACTTGGTTGTCCCTCCACCTCGAAAAATGAGATTTCGACATCGGAAAGACCTGAAGTGGAGGTGTGTTTTCGTGAGTGTTTGTATTTGAAATAGGAGAGGCGATAATAATAATAATAATAATAATAATAATAATAATAATAATAATAATAATAATAATAATAATAATAATAATAATAATGTACATGATAACACTTCCAATCAGTTAAGATCAAAAACCTTGAGAGCCACTACCTGGTACTGCATCAGGGCATATAATAATAGTAATGAGTAAGCGACCATACTCTGGGATATGCCAATACACACAGATAGAGAAATTAAGGCCAATAGGTCGGATATAGTTGTCAGCGATCATCAAAAAAAAAATGCTTTCCAATCGATGTATCAATACCAACAGATGGTAATGTTTCTTTTAAAAAAACGGAGAAACTTCCAAAATACAAAGACCTGAAATAGAGGTAATTCGAATGTGGGGTCTAAAAACAGAAACAATTCCTATCATAGTAGATGCATTACGTATGATAAAAAAAATATTCAGACAAATGCATAACAAAAACACCAGGACTAACAAGTATACATAACATACAGAAAATAGCACTACTAGGCACTGCAAACATCCTACGTAAAACACTTTCAATACAGTAAAAATAAACCACAGCACATACCCAAGGCACACAGAGCTGCGCTTGGTAGTACAGTGAAAGCACGAGGTAAACATAAGACTATTGAACAATAATTAGTAATTATTATTTCAATTTTATGCCACAAGGGCAGCTTGAGGTAGGTGGGGATGAGTCGATTACATCGACCCCGGTGTTCAACTGGTACTTATTTTATCGACCCCGAAAGGATGAAGGGCAACGTCGACCTCAGCAGAAAATAAGAATAATTATTATTATAATATTGACATGAGAGCAGAGTAAGCTCCAAAAAACTGCTCTGCTGGAGACAGCTAGGGTTTTGAGATTGGTACTTGGATGTTGAATGCCTTTTACGATAATTAAAAACCAAGTATCAAAGCTTATAATGTGCAGAAAGAAACCCTGTGAGACCTCTGACGGCAGGCTGCTGTCTGCTCTCACAGAATCTACCAGAACAAACAAGACCGCATGTTCTGAGAAATAAAACAAAATAATAATAATGTTGTCGATAATGATGATAGTTTTTATCTGCTACAGGGGCGTTTGTTGAGGTAGAGAGGGGCAGAAGGAAGAGATGGGATAAAAAGAATGTACATAATATGTGAACACATGGATGATGCAGTCCTTTGAGAAATATTAACTGAGTGAATTGTCATTTTGAAAAACTGAATTTATTTTTCTATTAATAGATTGGGCAAGTTCATCTATACCAAGTACCCAAATTGCAAACCCGGTCATAATCGCAGTGGTGGTTTGATGGACATTACATTTGATTACAAGCTGGTCAATGGTATGTATGGCAGAACAGTTCAAGAAATAACATATTATAAATGGATCTAATTTGATAATTTGAGTTATTGAAAGGATACAAGCTTTACTTTGAATGTATTATACTTAGAGTGCTGTTATTGTAATTGTGTTTACTATAGTAATATCATTTGTATATATAGGGTATGTAAATCAAATATCGGCAATTATACAAGACGCTAACAATTCCGTTCTTTTTCTCAAGCCCTTACTGTCTTGAATTAATCTTTTTTTTTATTTTTCGCTCAAACTTCACATCACATTCTTGATTTGAAGCTATCGTTTTTGTACAGTTGTTCTTTATCTACAATCAACTAAGCCATATATTTACAGAACCAACATCTTCAGTTCACATAGTCTAATTCAACTAGGTGCAAGAATGAACCGCCGTATAATATAATTTACCATTGAAGGATTTGCATTATATCCTTCAGAAATGAAAAACAAAGAAATTTTTATCACAATCATTGGAGCATTCTGTGTGTTTTAAACTGCCCAGTGCAAAAGCCGATACTGTATTACCGTTTGTATGCAAGTATATTTGTACGGGTCGCTAGAGAACTATATTTAGTAAGTTAGTGAATAATAATGTAATGATGTGAAGTTTCTGTATAGCTGCTTAATAATAACCTACTTTTTTAAATATCACTCTTTCTATATTTAACTAATAATCATTCCAATAATCATTCTAAGGTTCAGAGTATGATCGTATCGATGTGATCAATGTCCACCGGAAGAAAATGATGCTTCACAGGGCCAAGAAGTCCTCACACTATCAGGAGGTAGGAACACGTCAGTGTTACAAATTTCTCTCTGCTTTTCTGTTTTTTCCCAAAAGTTTATTGGAAGTTTACCCTGTACATGCACACACACACACACACACACACACACACACACACACACACACACACACACACACACACACACACGCTACACTACACTACACTTGTTATGTCTGGCAACTACTGTTTTACTTTTTTTTTTCTATAATGCAGCTCCAGTGTTTTCATAAATGTAAATGAATCCAAAATTGATAAATTAGGTAGTAAATCTGCAAACTGAAACATTTCTTTTCAATAATATAAGTTGTATTTTTCACATATACGGAATGATGAAGTAATGATATAAAGTTCATTTAAAACACTGTTAACAAGAATCCAACATTTAATGAAATATAATTTCCTTTCCATTAAAATATAGAATCATAAATGGAAATCTCTATGAAGTTTTCCCTATTAATCTATAAATATGCAAAGATACTCGCTTAATATAACATTACTCTATATAAATAGAGAGAGACCAATAATATTTGAGACTAATTTCTGTGGTATTGCTCTTAAACTTAGACACAAGGTTGATTTATAGCTATTACAGATGTAAATACCGTTTATAATGTGAATCAGAAATGAAGCCTCTACACCGGCAATAGCAACCATATCGTCATCAAATCACACTTTACCGCCTTTAAATACAGAACGTGTTAGAAAATATAGTCTGTGACAACAACAACAACAACAACAATAATAATCTTTTCTACTATAGGCACAAGGGGAGGGTGCTAGTCGATTATATCAACCCCAGTTTTCAATTGGTACTTAATTTATCGACCCCGAAAAGATGAAAGGCAAAGTTGAGCTCGGTGGAATTTGAACTCAGAACGTAGCGACAGACGAAATACCGCTAAGCATTTCGCCCGGTGTGCTAACGATTCCTCCAGATTGCCACCTTAATCTTAATAATAATAATAATAATAATAATAATAATAATAATAATAATGGTTTCAAATTTTGGCAAAAGGTCAATAATTCCGGGTGTGTAGGTAAGTCGATTATATCGATCCCAGTGTTCAAATAGCACCTATTTTATCGACCCTTAAGCTCGGTTAGAGGTTACTTCGGGAAGATTTAGCTGCAATATCTAGCAGAGTAAGTAACCATGTAGATAGCCATCATTGACGCCAAGAAACAGATGTAGTAGTACAGTATTGGTAGGTGAAGCGTTCAACTCCTCCTGCATAGAAAACTAATTAACATAAATCATCGTTTAATGTTTTTGTGAAGAAGTTAAGGCGGCGAGCTGGCAGAATCGTTAGCACACCCGACAAAATGCTTACCAGTATTTCCGTACGTCTTTATACTGTGTTCAAATTACGCCGATGTTGACTTTGCCTTTTATCCTTTCGGGGTCGTTAAAATAAATGTCAGTTGTACACTGGGGTCGATATAATCGATTATATCGACTTATTCTCTCCCCCGAATGATTCGGATTCTTGTGATGTGTGTGTGTATTGATGTGTACTTGTAGATGTGTACATACAAATATCCACACATATGCTCATGTATACTTATGTACATGCATTCAAATGATAGAAAGTAAAAGTAGACGTAAAGTTTTAATTTACATTACTGTAAGTTCTAATCTAACACGATTATATATTTCCAATTCAAACACTACAGGATATGGAATTCCGTATAAGTGAGAGGGAAAGTGTGATGGTTGGTCAAGATTTCAACATAACTCTCCACTGCCGCAATACTGGTCAAGATCAGCGTTACGTAAGCAGTTCAGTTTATTGCAAAATTGTCGACCACTTTGGTGAGAAGATTGGTTTATGTCGTGAATTACATGTCAATAATTTCTTTGACGCCAAGAACAGTAAGTAGCCTTTTACTAAATCTCTAGCTTTCTATCCAGCATGTGTTCTTCATCAAAATTCTTCTCTTTAACCTAATTCGTTAAACTAAATTAATTCGTTCTCACTCGTTATTTGTCCACAAGTTTCCTCGCAATTCGCCCAATACTTTTCATTTATTTAGCGTAACCATCCATTTAGTTATATCTCAGTTCACAAAATCAATATGTACATAAATTTAGAAACAAGGTATTGACTATAACTATACATTTTTTTCTTTCTTCTAATATCCAGGTAAAATGATAGTCATGAACGTTGCTCCAGAAGACTATATGCCGTTTTTGGGACGTGACAATAACTCTCGTTTGTCAATGAGAATTATGGTGTATTGCAAAGTTAAACAGACTGACCAAATGTTCGTTTTCAATGACAGTTATCAACTTGATTGGCCTTACTTGACCATTGAGGTTTGTTTTATTACCCTTTTTGGCATGCTACAAGATATTTAAACGATCGTTCAAGTAACAGACAAGAATTTTATACACACACACACACATTTATATATATATACCCATTCCACGATGAACCACTTCTACCTAGCTTTGCTAGGCAGCCTCAACACAAACGTGCTTTCAGTTGCAATCCCTGCCGGAGTTTTAGTGGCGAATCAAGTCGTGCACTTATAATACCTTCCTTAGTACATTACGTCATTTGACGAAAATCCTTTACATACACACACACTCTCTCTCTCTCTCTCTCTCTCTCTCTCTCTCTCTCTCTCTAGAGCAAGGCTGTGTATGTGTGTGTGTGTGTGTATACATGTATATGTGTATGTATGAATAATGATAATATTTTCTAATCTAGGCACAAGGCCCGAAATTTGTGGGGAGGGGGCTAGTCGATTAGATCGATCCCAGTACGCAACTGGTACTTAATTTATCGACCCCGAAAGGATGAAAGTCAAACTCGACCTTTGCAGAATTTGAACTCAGACGAAGTACCACTAAGCATTTCGCCCGGCGTGCTAACGCTTTTTGCCATTTCGCCGCCTTATGAATAATCTTTTCTACACTAGACACAAAGCCCGAAATTTGTGGAGAGAGGGCCATTCCGACCTTGACGGAATTTGAACGTAAGGACAGACGAAATACCGCTAAACATTTCGTCCAGCGTGCTAACGCTTCTGCCTTATGAATAATGATAATAAAATCAAAACATATATTGATATTTTGCATGCATTTAAAACGCGCGTTTCAGGTGATTAAGCAAAGGAGAATTTTTTTCTCTTTGCAACATCATTCTTTCTCATTAATTAATTAATTTTGTTATGTTGTTACAGGTTCCTCCGAAGATCAGAGTGAGAGATGAAGTCATGGCACGCATATCTTTTGTTAATCCTTTGGATATTCCACTTACAAACTGTGAATTGATGTTGGAAGGAAACGGATTCGAACGCATTTATGAGATTCGTGCTAAGTAAGTTTCAGAATTTTGTCGAGAGTAAAAGTTTCTTTTAACAAATCTACCAGCTTCGGTCTGCAATTCTATCAGTTTACAACTATTTGTCAACGGGTTAATGTGAAAGCCTTTTACGTGGCTAGTTGATCTTTTAGAAATAGCAGTCAAGTCTTCTTGTAATACCTTATTATCTTGTAAAAGAGATACTTACATTAGATAAAGTAATCGTGCATATTCCTAAAAAGAGGAAGTGATTATGGTTGCAATGCTTTTGATCTTGGCTGTGTTCAACGTAGGCTAAATAAAACGACAACTAACATTGATTTCTAGCATAGACAGAAGCTCACACGTTGTACTTAAATGCTAACATATCGACCAGATACTTCAAAATCATTTTCATTCACAAGAAACCTCATTTCGTAAATAATTTTTATTTTCCATTATATGCAGCAGAATCAATACTAGACTAAGATAGCCATCTGTGTATGATACTTAATATAAATACATCGTGAAAAGCAAATTTATTGCAGTATTCGTCCTGACGTATCTCTTATGAATATGCTGTGTTTAAAAATACAATATATATATCGGAGGTAGACGAAAATTGCCCGAGTAGAGAATGCATCTAACATTCTCAGCCACAACTACTAGGACGATTTTCATCTGCTTCCGATAGATCTTGTTTTTCTAAACGCAGCACGTTCATAAAAGATATTATTTCCAGACGAATACCGCACTAAATTTGCTTTTCCGATGTGTTTACGTTGGGTATGATACATAGATGGCCACTTTCATTTCATACGAAAACTGATCAATGAATATTTATTAGATTAAGGATTTCTCCTTATATATATATTTCAATGACATAATACATCTTTTTTTTTTCTATTTTTATGCGTATTTCAGGAATACTCCCTCCTTTTCTTTGCGTATTTCAATGATATCTCACTCCTTTTTAAACAAGTCAATTAAATTCGTTCTAATTTACATATCTGGATTTTTTTTCTCCCTCTTTTACATATCTCAGTAACATTTTTACACATTCAATGAAATTCCTCCCTCCCTCTTTCTCTCTCTCTCTCTCTCTCTCTCTCTCTCACGCACGCACACACACACGAACACACACACACACACACTCACTCACACATACACACACACACACACACACACACACACACACACACACACACATTTTAGTGAACATTTCAATGGAATCTTTCTGTTGTTACATATTTCAGTTTACTTCCCCCTCCTTTTTCTCCTCAAGTATTTTGCTAGAATATTATTTATTTATCTGATTACATATTTATTTCAAATCTGTAAGTGATGTTCCTCTTTTCCTTTTTTATTAACAGCGACGTCCCACCACATGGTAACTTTATGGAAGAGATTGTATTTGTCGGACGCAAGATTGGTGAAAAACAATTAGTTGCTACATTCTACTGCCAAGAACTATGCGATATCGTTGGTAGCTCCATGCTCCAAGTCTTCAAATAACTGAAGAACTGAAGAAGCTACGCAACAATCGACGAAAGAAATATAAGAAACGAGAAAGATGACACTTCTTTTACTCTGATTCTATTAGAATTTCAATCGACACATATATAGAAACTATTATATTATTATTGTTAGAATTTGTTATTTATCATATTTTATTGTTGAAAATATCATTATTATTGTCCAATGAGATAGTTTAACTCCAGCTCTCTATACTCTTCTATTTATTTGACCGATTTCTGTCATGCTAGGGGTAACATTTTCAAGGGTTTTAGTTGATTATATTGACATCTGTTAAGTATATATTTAGTCGGGTACTTATCTTATCGATCTCTTATCTTCAGATAGCTTAATTGCCTTTAGACCTAAAGGGAAACACCTTGACGCACAGTTTCACACAGAAACCCACACAGGTACATACGGATACACACACACACGCGCGCGCACACAAACGTATGCACACATATTCATACATTTATATGTGTATATATATATATATATATATATATATATATATATATATATATATATATAAACATATACATATATATATGCATATACATATATATATATACATATATATATATATATATATATATATATATATATATATATATATATATATATATGTATGTATATATACGATGTATGTACGACAATGATATGTAAAAAAAAATCAATCTCAAAATGTATTGCTTTCTTATACATACTTTTAGAACGTTTCTAACATATTTGCCACAAAAATGTAGCATTCACACACACACACACACACACACACATGCACACACATATAAGTGTGTGTATGCATATATATATATATATATATAATGTCTAAAAACATATGAAAGACTCTGGCCGTTTCAAAACCATATTACAACAGTTGTTTTCAAACTGACATTAATTTTTATACCCTGAAACCTTCTTATATTTCTTTAAAAAAAAATTTATCAGTATATTTCGCAGATATGGCTGCGATCTTATGTTAACTCCCAACTTGTGAATATATATATATTCTTTACATTTTGTATGTATTTACATACCTTTATATATATATATACTTACTTACCGTTATATATATGTATGTATGTGTATATATATATATATATATATA
This sequence comes from Octopus bimaculoides, assembly GCF_046866305.1. Lineage (NCBI taxonomy): Eukaryota > Metazoa > Mollusca > Cephalopoda > Octopoda > Octopodidae > Octopus > Octopus bimaculoides. Next base: position 154,798,528 of record NC_142928.1, read on the forward strand.
TATATATATATATATATATATGCTTATCTAACCTATCTAAGTCCAACAACAGAGGCTTCTACATACGCGTTCGATCTGCTGGAAACATCAGTCAAATTTCCCTCAAATCACATCCTAACATCTTTAAAACAAAAGAACACATTGGATAATGTAGTCCAGAATAAACACTGCCTGAGTTGGTCATGGCTGAGATGCCTTTGATCAACGGTGCGTTCGAACAGCAACACCATCAACAATCTGTCTGTCTATGTTGCAAACTAGTTAGCTGTACAATAAAACTTCCATTTGAGAGTCTAACATGCTTTTCACATTACATAGATATTGAATATATATTACGATAATTTTCACATTAGATAGAGATTTCATTTATTTATGAAGAATGAATTTGAAATTAGGATTTCGTTTCTGTTACCATTATTTGTAGCAATACGATAATATTAGGTAAGAAATTTATCAAAATCCAAAATTGCTAGCATACAATAGCTAATTCGTTATTTGTAAGATATTAAAAGAACTGTTTAAAGTTAATTTAACGAGATAGTCTGAGATAGTCTTGCTGGCCTTTAGTATTTATATATGTTTAATTACTTGCGAAATTTCATATTTTTGGTTTCAGTTTTAACAGAATCGGTAGAGTATCGGAAAGATTGCCTTGTGGTGTTTAGCTATATCTCTTTACGTTCCGTGATCAAATCCTACTGGGTCAACATTGCTTTCCATCTTTCTGGGCTCGATAAAATAATTACCATTTAAGCACAGTATCGATATAGTCTGCTAAATGTTGTGGCTTTATGCCAACTCTAGAAATTAAGATTAGCCTAATTTTAATTATATTCCTCATAATGCTTCTACAGAATCATCATCAAAGACCAGTTTTAAGAATTAGCTTACCATTTTTCAGATTCCATTCATAAGAAAACTAATGACTTCACCATGCCAAAGTGAGAGATTTAAAAAAAATCTATCTATCTATCTACATACATATATCTATCTATCTATCTATCTATCTATCTATCTATCTATCTATCTATCTATCTATCTATCTACATACATACATACATACATACATACATAGTCTACAGGTGAGCTCCAGAGATTCTCAGTATAGAAGACACTTAGAAGTGCTCAAATGATTCAAACTTAGATTCCGATGTCTTTACAGGGGATCAATTCCGTGGGGTAAAGAATGGCTATAAGAGGGACCAAGTTGAGCAGACATCCAAGCTGTTATATTTAATATATCTAATTTGTTTAACCGCATAATTCTCTCTCTCTCTCTCTCTCTCTCTCTCTCTCTCTCTCTATATATATATATATATATATATATATATATATATATATATATATATATATATATATATATATATATATATATATATATATATATATATATATATATATATATATATATATATATATATATATAGGTATGTATATTGGCTCCGTGGTTTGGTAGAATAGATAATGTGACGACATTGAATAAAATGCCACGTGGTATTTAATTACATCCTTTAACGTACTGAAACAAAACGCCACCGAGATCCACTTTGCTTATCCTTCTGTGGTTTACCACCCATCTGGTCCTTCGGTGCTTTAGCGGATCAGATCTTCCGTTTAAGAAGCTCTCCCACAGGTCAAGGGGGTACATGTAAAAGTTAATAGACGCCCTTCTTATTCTGATTAAAACTTTTTTTTAAAAATTACGTACTAGCAAAATACTGTATGCCCGAGGTCAATTCTCGACAAGGTCCACTTTACCTTCCATCCTTTGAGAGCGAGGGTCAATAAAATAAGCTCCAGTAATATACGGGATCGATTTAATTGACTTTACGCTCTCTCAAAATTTATAGCCGTTTACTAATTTTAGAAATCAATAGTGAATCTATATTTAATCAACTACTGATTTTTTTCTAAATAAATAGAATCTTAATAGAAATGATATTAAACATTATAAGTACTTATATAAGATAGAGAACAGGATTAGTGACAAGAGACTACATTACATAGATTAATATACGTTTAGACATTATAAACGTCAGTTAGAATATAAACAGGATCAGCGATGAGTGGCAACATAATAGATTAGTAAATATGTTATTTAGATATTATAAAAAGAGAAATACGATTAGTTTACATAGCACTACATTATACAGATTAGTTATTATATATTTAGACATTATAAACATCAACTAGAAGATTAAACAGGATCATTGATAGATGAGCACATTACAGATTAGTAAAAGTTATTTCGATACTATAAACAGCAATTTAGAAAGAGAGAAGAGAAAAGAGACTACTAGTGGGTCGTAGTCTCTTTTTTGTCTCTCAAATTGATGCTTTATGATCAGAGCCGTCTTAGACTGCATTATAGGCCACCGGGAAAAACAATGAAGTGGAGTTCCTGCTTAAATAACCATAGCATACAAAGATTAGTATCGAGGTCCTTGGACCTATGGAGGCTCCGGACAAATTACCAGGGTGTCCATGCTTTAAGACGGCACGTCATAAAACATCTAACAACACTCATTAAATTCTTAGCTTAATAACGACAATCCAAATACATTCAAATTTCTCACATTTAAAGTTGTCACGCAGTATATAATATAATATTACTGTCCAACTCTGGTAGTGAATCATGAATTTTAGAGTAAGGATACAGTATTTAATAAGTACTTTAATATTTAATAAGTACTTTTTTAATCGACCCTGGATAGATGAAAAGCAATGATTTGGGCGCAGAACATAAAGAGAAGTAACTAAATGTTAGAAAACGTATTCCATCTGGCAAGATGAAAAGCTAACTCAATATCGGTGAGATTTGAACTCAGTCAAATTAGTTAATTACTGATACTTATTTCATTGATCCTGGAGGAAGAAAGTCAGGACGTAGCTCGAAGGGATTTGAACTCAGAACGTAAAGAAACGTAACTAAATACAGCAAGGCTTCTACCCATTCTCTATCCATTCTACAAATTCCCTGATTTGATAACAAATATTGATTTCTAACATAGGGACAAGAACATTTTTCTTTTAATTTCTTTTTAACAGTGAAAATCTAGAAATAAGCTTCATATTGAGAACTTTAACATTTCAATTTTTATTTTTTCAATTTAATAAATATTCAAAGTACATTAACTCCATTTTGATATTTTGAATTAGCCAATTCCACTGAGGTCTTCTCAACCTCTCAGCCTTCTGGGGTTGATAAAAATAAAGTACCAGTTGAACACTGGGCTGATCTAATAGATTCTAACACTTCCCTATTACATCTGTTTTAGAAATCAATATTTGAAATTATCCAGAAATATATTTTCATTAAGTCACATATATTGGTCATGTAAGTAACATCAAGCTTTGTTAGAAACTTTTTTTGTGAGAAATAAACACAGACAAATTAACTAATAAAGAAAAAAATAAATGAACTTATATTTTTTAAATTTTCTTCTTTATTATTGATTTCCTTTGAAGCCAATGAAGTTGTCAGAAATGGTGAACTGCCAAATTAAATGCGGTGCAGT
>NC_142928.1:154807045-154809545 GCF_046866305.1 Octopus bimaculoides
CAAGAAAAAATAAAGTAGGTAGATTGTACAAAAATACAAAGGAATGATTTTAAACAAATCTAGAAAAACATCACGAAGTAATTTTCTTACTCAACTGAAAAAGTGATTTTATATGTATTTCAGTTATATAGAGACTAACTTAGCTTCTGAAAATTGATTTCGACTTGATTTCAAGAATTAATGAGCTGTCATGTCTATTTGCTATCCTAAGTAGAAGCCCGTTGTATGTATGTATGTATGTATGTATGTATATTTACTTGTGTGTCTTTGTGTTTGTCTGTCACCATCGTTTGCCAACCACTGTTGGTTTGTTTACGTTCCCGTAACTTAATTTTTCTGCAAAAGGCATAGAATAAGTACCAGACTTAAAAATAAGTATTGGAGTTCATTTGTTCGACCTTTTAAGGCAGTGCCCCAACATGGCCACAGTCCAATGACTGAAACAAGTAAAAGGCGAAAAATATAGATATCATTAGTTGCAGTTTCAGGAGTTGCAGTTTCAAATGTGCCTTCATGTAATGTGTCTGAGAGTGAATATGGGTTTTCTGCGAAAAATTCTTTGAGTAGTTGTACTGAGTCCGTCACCGATGGGCATCGAGATGAACGACCTCTTGATTGTTACCAGTCGTTCATATTTCTTTTTCTGATTCTATTTCGTGGTTAACAGAATACCAGACATTCGTTTCCATGCAACTTTAATAAGAGGGTGATATTTCTCTTGAAATTACTTGAATTACCTTGAGACGAAATTTCATGTCGAATGTTACACGAAAATACTTTTTATCGCGGATTGCTTGTAAGAGAAAAAAATGTGCTATCATATTGCTTATTGAGCTGTGTTTGAATAGCTGAAGGTGGAAATATAAACTACAGAATCTAGAAATATGTTCATAGAAATATGCTATAAACTAGAAATATATCTTCGTACTACACTCTAAAGTTTTCTTCACAAAAGTAAAAATCTAAGAAATAGTTTTGTTTTCAGGGAAATTATAAGTGTATCAGTGAAAGTAACCAGTTCTGAATAGATGAATTAAATTCAAACTGTAATATTGTTGTAACATTTCTTGGGTGAAAAAGGATAAAACTGTTGTAGCATTTCATAGGTTAGTAAGACTTGAAACCGTTGTAATACTTCACGGTTGAATGAAGGTGAAACTATAATAACGCTTCATGTGAATGAAGACCTAATTGTCAAAATGTTTATAGATGAATTAGGGCAAACTCTCGTAACACTTCATAGGCGAATAGAGGTCGAAGTGTTGAAGCCTTTAATAGGTGAATATGATCAAATTGTGGTAACATTTCATAGATAATGGTTCCAAATTTTAGCATAGGGCCAGCAGTTTTTGAGGTAAAGGTGAGTCCAACTTTAGCGCTTAATTGGTACTTATTTTATCAACCCCAAAAGAACAAAAAGCAAAGTCGACTTTGGTGGAGATTGAACTCAGAACATAAAGACAGACGAAATGCCGTTAAGCATTTTGTCTGGATTGCTAATGGGCCTGACAGCTCGCCGACATGACATTTCATAGATAATGATGGTTTAAATGTTACGTTTTTAAGAGTCACTTGTTGTCATTTCATAAGTGCTACACTTCATAAAGACCAAATTGTGATAACGTTTCATCGGTGAATGATGGTAAAACTGAAGTAACGCTAAATGGATTCTCCACCTTTTTTCGGCGACGAGTATTCATTTGTTTAATCGATTGAGTGTCCGACCTGTTAAATTAACATATAAGCGGGTGAGTATCCTACAAACACATGTACCTTTAAAATAATTCTCAAACCATTCCACTGCAATTCCACTATCCTTGCATTGGTAGTACATTTGTAGTCGACAATTTGCCATTTCCAGTTGCCAAAAACTGACCTTGTAACATTTCAAGAGGAGCCACTCTTACATAAGTACAGTAAGATCTTTGACCCAAATTCATTCAAAATAAGTTATTTTACTCTAGCAAGCTTCTATAAAACCCCTGAATGTAATAACAATAAGAAAAGAATGAATGATTCGAACCAATAGAACCAAACCCGTAAGAGAACAGGAAAATACAATCTCCGCTCTCAAAACGTGTGCCTAATAATTACTAAGAAAAATCAGTTGTATATACAATCAATGTCACTTCTAGCATAAATTCAAATTGCCTCTATTATGATGGATTGACTGCGAACCAATTTAAGAGTAAACATTATCAACATACTTACATACTCAGAACATTTCGAGGATAACTAGATATAAACATATCTGAATTTTGAAAAGAATATACCCCGAACCATTAAATGGAGACTCATAAACAGAGCACCATTTTGCATACAATTGAATAGTTTTTTAGTCTTTATACAAAGGTTACCAATCTGAAAAGGCTACCAATCCTGAAAAACAAAACAAAAACATTGAATAGACACAAATTTTATTTCTCTGCATCCTCACATGTGCAAGTACCTCCTTGTATACAATAACGACGTTCCAACGACATTCCATAATATGAGCTTC
>NC_142928.1:154812045-154929545 GCF_046866305.1 Octopus bimaculoides
TTGCCACATTTACCCATTTTTTATTGAAACTTTCATTCGACAACACTTTCCTCTCTATCCTCATCCTCCTTTTCAAGTGGTACTTGAAAAAGTTGACGAGGGACTGACCAGAGAGGAAAGTGTTTGTTTGTAGACCTTTCAAACGCGTCCACCACACGCATTCTTTTGCCATAGCTATCAGTGTTACAAAAACCGTTTTTCCTTCCCGTTTAAAGGAAGGTGGCGGAACAATATTCACGATAGACTCGGCTGATAAGTGGGCTCGTCCCACACGCGACAACAGCCGTTCGACGAAGGTCCACAGCTCTGAAATATCTGGACACTGCACGAGTGCGTGCAGAACGGTTTCGTCGCTCTGACCGCATCTCGGGCAGGTCGGTCCGGTGGTTTTCGAACCGTGTCTGTAGATCTTCTCTCGAACTGGTAGTGCGTCTCGATAGCATTGCCAAGCCAGGGATCTCTGGAAATTATCCATAGGCCCCGGCCCGAACGTCGTCTTGAAAAGGCGGGTTAAGAATTTCTCGTCGACACCCAGGTTTGCCCCGAGAGTGTCGTCAGACCTCCCCTCCACTAGTCCTCTATAGAACGCATTGGTCGTTTGGAAGTTGCACATGTTTGATCCCGGACGGCAGAGCTGTTGTAGAGCTTGGCGACACTCGCGGTGCCATTCGCCCAGTTTCGGTCTCTTCCTGATCCATGTTTGCAGTTCGGTGAGTGAGACGAGCTGCGGGAAGGCGTGCCTCACAAACGGCGCCCACACCTGTTCACCGTCGTCAATGAAGTTCCAGAGATGCCGCAGTCTCAGCGCATGTCTGCGCATCATTAACCACGGCATCCCCAGTCCCATCCCCAGATAGATAGATAGATAGATGTGACAACGCACTGGTATTTAGTGATTTCAAAGAAATCATTATATCACATAAGCATACACATCACGGCTGGAGAAAATGCAAGAGAAAGAAAACATGGTTTACCGCTTAATTTTCAATAAATGTACGCACTGCAATAGACAGAACATTTCTCCACCATATTAAAACTCACTTTCCCTCTAGACATAAGTACAGGAAAATACTTATACAAATTTATTTAGAATAAGCGACTTAACATCGACAACTTTCCCTTGCACACTAGCATCGATAAATAATAAATGAAAAGAAATAATTTGAAATACCAGAACCTAACCAACAACAAAACACGAGAATACTTCCACTCTCAAAACATGTACCTAGTCAACAATAACTGGGGAAATCAGTTGTCTACACAACTAACGTCACATTTTTTGCATTAAGCGAAAGGCATTGACTATACAAACTGACTGCTAAGCAATTTAAGAACAGACACTATCAACATTCTTACATATTTAGAATATTACAAAGAAGACTGAACAAAAAACATCAACGTATATCTGGTTTTTTACTAATATCATTTTATTCATATCATTAAATTTAAACTCGATAGATCACCAGGTTATATACATTCTTCTCTACAAATCCTGAAACACGGATTCAAAACATTGACTTAACACAAAGAATTGATTTCTTTTTTCCAGTCCTCACATAAACAGGAACTTTCTTAGATACCATACAGCATACCAACAGCATAATCTGAAATCCAAACGGAATACGATGTTTCTTTTCTTTTCCTTTTTCTTCCCTTTCCTCCTCAATCAATATTTCTTATCCGAACTAGTAATAACATCAGAGATATTCTTCCCTGTACTGATATATCCTACACTGCACCAAATAAAAGGACATTCAATCATTCAACAAATAAAACTGTTTCTTCTTCTTCTTCTTCTTCTTCTTCTTCTTCTTCTTCTTCTTCTTCTTCTTCTTCTTCTTCTTCTTCTTCTTCTTCTTCTTCTTCTTCTTCTTCTTCTGCTTCTGCTTCCAAAAAATTGTTCATTTTGTAAGTCCACAGAGGAAATAATTGAACAATATTTTTCTTTTCTTTTTTTCTCTTTCTTCCTACCCCAAACAATAATTCATTTCTGATCTAGTAATACCACTAGATTGATCTCCCCCTTTACAGTGATCTCTTACGCCTTTTCCAAATAAATGTTCATACTTTCATTCACATCTGACAGTTTCTTCTCCCAGCTACCTTGTTTTCAGAAACATACACACACACACACACACACACACACACACATACACACACACAAGCATTCGTTTTCATCCTTTTTGACAACTCCACACATCAACTGCCACAATACCATTTCTACAGAAGTACAAGTCTTAGATATATAAAGACCGTTGCCGGTCAAAATGAACCATGCATCTGCTATATGTTTTTTGAGAAAGATTCGTAGTTGCATATATAGGTAAGTCTCCTCTCTTCACGCCACTGATCTTACCTTAGAGAAAAGTCACCGATATAGCCTGGCATCAGTATCATCATAGGTGTTGTTATCAGAATGCAAAGAGCTGGAACAGATATTGCTAGGCATTTTTGCTAAAACCTCGAACAGTTCTGTGAACCCATCGCCCTTAATTGATATTTTTTAATCGAACCCGAAAAGATGAATGGTAAATTGACTTTGACGTCAATCCACCGAGTTGATAACCCTACTAAATCACAATAAATACAGGTGCTCATACATATACGTAAGAACATGTACACACACACATACACACACATACACGCGCACACACACACACACACACACACATACACATACACACACACACACATACATACACACATACACACTTTAAATTTAATTTATATAGATTTAAATAGATTTAAATTTAATTTATACAGATTTCCCTTGCAGTGGCCTTACCTGGAATTATTTCAACATTGTTTACAGGTAGAAAAGCAACTTGTTCTGTCCTTAAACTGCCATTCGGTTTTGCACACAACAAAACCTCTGAGTGTAATACTGGCAAAAGATCTAGACAGAAGTTCGGAAGTAGACCGAGCCGAAAGTTTGAGACCAGCACTCAATGTCTCACAGCTTTGCATTTGAGGACTTGGTTAACTGATGAGCTGAGTGTGCGCTTCAAAGAATCAAAGAATTAAGAGACGAGAGAAAAGAACTTTCATGTTTCTGCGAACATGAGAGTTTCACTCAGAGATGTTCCAACAATTTTTTTTTGCTTCATGTGGGGGGCTATGGTCAATGACGTCGTCATTTCTTTCTCTCTCTCGCTCTCTCTATATGTGTGTGTGTGTGTGTGTGTGTGTGTGTGTGTGTGTGTGTGTGTGTGTGTGTGTGTGTGTGTGTGTGTGTGTGTGTGTGTGAGTATGTATTCCTTCTCACTGCTTGACAACCGGTGCTGGCTTTTTCATGATTCTGTAACTTAGCGGTTCGGCAAAAGAGATATAAGATAAGTACCAGACTTCAAAAGATAAAATAAATAGTTGGGCTTATTTATTCAACTAAAACCCTTTTCAGCGGTGCTCCATCATGGCCGCAGTCCAAAAGCTGAAATAAATATAAAATAAAAGATACTACAAAAATTGATACAGACGATACCATAGCTAGGAAATGGGCGCGGTTCCACCCCGAGCGACGCTGTTATGAGGGTGTAACTTTTGGGTTTGCTATATAAATAAACCTTTATACGCCGCATTGATCTGGGCGGACGCGACCAAAAGTGGTCCAACGACTATGAAGGCCGTTCCAGCAGGTGTTGTGGAGCGCTTAGGGCAGAACAAAACGCGAAGTTGTGTCCTCGCCCCAGTGCTCTTCAACTTGTTCTTCACGCAGGTCCTCCTCCACGCTACAAAGAACCTTGACCTGGGCGGGTACATCAAGTACCGAAGTGATGGCTCCGTATTCGACCTCCGCCACCTGTCTGCCAAAACAAAGACCAGGGAAAATCTCATCCTCGAAGCCCTCTTCGCGGGCCACCTCCGGATCATCGTCAACCGCTTCACCGAAGCACCCAGACTCTTTGGCCTGACCATCAGCTTTGGGAAAACGGAGGTCCTGCTCCAGGCAGTCCCGAATACAACAAAAACCTTAACCAGCAATCACCATTGATGGGGTTGAGCTGAACTGTGTCGAAAGCTTCAGGTACCTAGGCAGCACTATTTCTGCAGATGGTTCACTGGATAAAGTGATCACATCAAGGATCCAGAAAGCCAGTCAAGCACTCGGTAGACTCAGGGTTAAAGTACTACAACAGAAAGGCATGCAGCTGTCCACGAAACTCAAGATATACAAAGCTGTAGTTCTCTACATGCTGCTGTATGGTTGTAAAACGTGGACTCCATACCGCCGGCACATTAAGCTGTTCAAACAGTTCCATACAAGATCACTGCGCACAATCATGGGCATCTGCTAGCAGGACAAAGTCTCCAATCAAGAAGTTCTAGACAGAGCAGAGTCCTCAAGCGTCGAGGCACTTCTGCCCAAAGCTCAGTTACGTTGGATCGGCCACGGCATCAGAATGAACGACCACCGCATCTTCAGACAGCTAATGTACGGTGAGCTGAAGGAAGGCACAAGGAAGACCCAAGTTGAGGTATAAGGACACCCTAAAGGGCAACCTAAAGTGGTGTGGCATCCAGCCTCGAAAACTCGAGACTGCAGCCACAAACAGGGATTCCTGTAGGTCAATCCCCAACACTGCTTCAGCTGCCATTGAGGAAGATAGGCGGCTATGCCTCGCAGCCGCAAGAGACAAACATCACTGGACCACATCATCCTCGGTCTTTATCACAGGCTACCAGTGTCCAACCTGCGGGCGCTGTGTGCTTCCGGCTTTGGGCTGCGGAGCCACAAGCGTTCCCACTGCTGAGACCACAGAATACGTCTTTATCGAAGATCGATGGGCTACCAAGATTTGGGCAGGGGAATGGCAAACTCAAGGGTCCGAAAAATTTATACTAGCCTCTTACAGAATAATAGAAACCATAAGTGTCTTTAAGAGCGAGCCGTCCTAGTCTCCAAAATGAAAATTCAGAATACAAACCACAATCATTCGGCATAAAACCTCAACGCCAATATTTCCCAAAGTAAGTTTCCTGAAAAAAATTCAAGGGTTCCAAGGAATAGGGTGTCGTTTAATAGGTATTTGCTCCCTTTTTTGAGAGGGGGTGGGTGGAGTGCTCATATTCAAAATAACAAGTAGTTACAGGTTGTTTTTGTCGTTTGTTCCAAAGAATTAATTTCTCTCACGAAAGCAAATGTTGTTTCATTTATAATTTGACGCCGAAATTTGTCCTTAAATACAGATGAATTTCGCACCCTCATCGGCGAGATACTCCGCGCGATGGCTGAACCTGATGTGGCCCAGCAACTGGAACCAGCTCTTGCCAATTGAACTGCTAAAGGCCTTGTCGTCCCTCAGCAAAGAGATGTCCAACGTAATTGGGTCAATATCAGATGCAAATCTGCCCTCGGGTAGAATGAGATATCCTTAGATCAGCGTCACCTCGCTTGCCTCCGTTCCGCCATGCAGCCAAAAATCGGCGTATGGCTCAATTCAGTGCCCTTCTCGTCTACCGGTATCCTTTTTAATGATGAATGCACTCGTATCGGAGTGACCCAGCGCCTCGTTCCCCGTGTGTGTGTGAGCTGCACAAATGCCGTTGTGGATGGTAGTCGATGAATTCGGCCTGCATCCATTATTCTGCAGCCTTAGCGCGGGCTGGTTCCCCCAACATGCCGTTCTGAATAACATAATTTGAAGAGACCTCGGCGCGGCTGGCTTCCCATCTCAACTGGAGCCAGTAAGTCTCGACCGCATGGAGCGTTAGTGGCCTGACGGAATAACCTCCTTCTCGTGCGCACGACAGATCCCCGATCTTGGACGCGGCATGCAGCGACACGTTCTACGGCTCCAACCTTGCTACATCGGACGCAAAGTCAAGTATCGCCGCTCGTAACGCAGAAGTGAGAACAATAAATAAGTATAGGAGCCTGACCAGCTGCTATTAGTTTCTACCGGTCACTATCGAGACCTCGTGTGTGTTTCGCACAGCCAATTTCCTCTGCAAAATCGCGAGGTGAGGTGGATGCTGCAGCGAGCGTTGCTGACCATTCTCCGCGGCAACGCCATCGCGGTCGCGTCTACAGGGCGCGGCTGAACACGCCATTTGTTCTGGAGTGCACCCGACACCACAATCTTCTGCTGCAATCTCACCACCTGTTTTTTCTATGTTTGTTTCCTTGTAATTAAATTGTGTTCCAATTTTAATGAAGATATCCCGGATTTCAAGCTCAGAAACAGAAAATTTCAGAACGAAAGTAAATTGAATGATTCTTTTACGCAAATCGGCCTTCTTTCTATTTATTTATTTGCATAATTATATTTCAGTGCTCAACACCAATGAAAACTTTGTTTCCTCATAATGTTATACTGTTTTTAACTGCGTATATTTTGGGCACACCTACACAAGTGGGCGGAGGTAAAGGTTATGGACCGCACCCCCTTTCGGTTATTTTTTGGTGGGGTTTTTCCTAAATTTCTGTTTTAACACCCGCACGATTTTCACTAAGAAAAAAAAAAATCGTATTTTTTGCGAAGAATCAAGTACCCTGACCTCCTAATATGCTGCAAATCCCTTATTTTTTGGTTCGGAAAAAAGGGAGGGCGAGGGGGATCCCCCCCCCCCCCATCCCGGCATCATTGGAATTTTTTTTCGTTGAATGAATTCCTGTGACCTAATATGTTACAAAACCCTTTTTGGGGTCCGAAAACGGGGTGAGGTAGAAGCCTTGGAAATTTCACCCCCACCCCCATTGATCTTTTCATCCGCACGAATAAAATGGGGGCGGGTGAGGCGGACCGCTCCACTTTTTTCTGAACCAAAATAAGTATTTGCAGCATATCAGGGGGTCAGGGTACTTGATTCCGCGCCAAAAAAGCCGATTTTGGGTTTTTTTTTTTTCCTTAGTGAAAATCGTGCGGGTGAAAAGATCAGTGGGGGTAGGGGTGAAATTTCCGAGGTTTCCACCTCACCCCACCCCGTTTTTCGGACCCCACAAAAGGGTTTTGTAGCATATTAGGTCACAGGAATTCATTCAACGGAAAAAAAAAAAAAAATTCCAATGATTCTGGGAGGGGGCGCCCTCCTCGCCCCATCCTTTTTTGCGAACCAAAATAAGGGATTTGCAGCATATTAGGAGGTCAGTGTACTTGATTCCACGCAAAAAATCCGAAGTTTTTTTGTTTTTCCTCTGTGAAAATCGTCCGGGTTTTAATACAGAAATTTAACTGCGTTTTCTATAGAAACCCACCTTTTCGACTGCGGAGATTCCGAATCTGCGAAAAAATCGGCAATTCAAAATTTCAATTTTTCAAAATAGCAGACGTAATAAGTATCTAAACAGAAAACTCGACATGCTAGAAACCACAGCCAAACAACGAATCACGTTTTGAAAATTTTAATTTCCCCCACCCTCTTTGTTTTCCTTTGCCAGAGGGGTGGAGAGAGGGAAAATTAAAATTTTGAAAACGTGTTTTTGGGGTTTTCAAAATCTTCAATTTTTAAGTACGCTCCAACCGGAAAGTCCGACAAACTAGAAACAACAGCCAAACCGAAGATCCACTTTCTAAATATGAATTACCAAAAACGAAAAAAAAAATTTTTTATGTCACTTTGATGTCGTGTGTGTGTACCAAAAAAAAAATAATAATTTTTACATACTTCTCTTAATTCCAAAAGATCCTCCCCAACAACATATTCACTTTCTGTCACAGATGCGCTGGCGGAGTGGAGTGAATGTTTATTTATTTATTTATTTTTGAAAAATTGAAAGTTTACAAAATTTTTTTTCAGAATCATAATCTCAGTATTTTTCTACGTATTTTGTCAAAAATAAATCTCTGAAAAAAGTGAAAAATTAAGTGGGGTAATTAAAATTTTGAAATGCCGATTTTTTTTTTTTTTTTTTTTTAATGTTTTCAGATTCGGAATCTCCGCAGTCGAAAAAGTGGGTTTCTGTACAGAAAAAAAAAAAAAAAACTAACCGAAAGTGGGTGCGGTCCATGTCCTTTACCTCCGCCCACATGTGTACCCCATCGACTTTATTTCCTCATTACTTTAAAAAAAAATGGATATTTGTTAATGAAGATTTCTACAGATACTTTTCAGATAGTGTAGATTACGATTATATTGAAATTCGTTATGAAAATTTTCCTTGTTGGGTGGGTAGAGGAGTTTCGAAAAATTCACACGATTCGGCTTTGTTTCCTCATAACTTGCGGAAAATTGGGTATTTTTTAACCAAATTTTCTATAAATAACTTTTAAATGTTGTATATTAGGATTACATCGGAATTTAATATTGATAATGAAATTATAGGCACGCACACATATACACTAAGACATCACAATTTCTTCAAACTTCTAAGTTTCATTTTGTAGATTTGACGGGTGTCACTATAAATGTGTGCGACTAGCAACTTTAAAAAAAATTTTTTTTTTTTCATGTGTAGAAAATTTCATTAAAAAAATTATCTAGTTCTCTGAAAGCTACGAGGAAATAAAATCGGAGGTAGGGTACAATTGTGGCAGTATGTCGTATTTCACACGCAAAGGAATCAGCTAAATTATTTTTCATTTTGAAAATGTTTCTAATTCGGGATTTAAACTCCAGGATACTGGTAAGAGCGACGCTGTGATTTGAACTCACGCCATTAAATTCATAAGCTGATATTTTATTCACGGTTACTGCGATTCTAAGTTCAAAAAGTCAATCATAAAAATGCAATCATAAAAACCTGTATTCTCTGATAATCCAACAAGTATAAATTGAAACTCGGAAAGAAAAAACTTTTCTGTACCCAAGACGACCGTTAAGTTTACATCATGTTTGTTTATATTTTTAAACAAGATCGTCGTTTTATCCCCGGAGTTGCATTTTACTGAAAGTAATCAAAATAAAATTCGGAACATAATATTCATCTAAATATAAAAATATTCCAAAACGAATATTTAAATTGTATATTTTTTGTTTAAACGTTATGTGATTTAAATTATATGTAATTCTATAATACGAAGCTATGACTTGAAATAAACTATATTAAAGCGCCAGTTTACGAACTAAAAATGGCAAGTTGCGACAGGTTGTTGGTAATGTTGCTATGACTAAAATAATCAACTGAAATTTGTGATTTGTCGATTATATTCTGTAAATATGCAATATTTGGATGTTTGCAGAAAGTGCGATGGGCGAATATGGCACAGAAAACCTTCACCATCAAATCAAGATGGGTAATTTAAATATTTTTCCTTTCTCTGTTTCCGTTAATTAAGTTCTGCTAGGTGACATTTTAATGTAAGCCTTGACCTAATCGTTGAAATATCCTATCAGTATATTTCTAGTTATAAATGGATCCTTTTCAACTGAATCTTAGACTATGCAATGGAAATAGAAGTATAGGATATATAATTATTTAGTGATCGCAAGGCTTCTGATTTTATAAGAGGTGTGACATAAGTAACATAAACTGAAGTTGTTTACTATTCAGGTTCGAAGTTGATTCATGGTCTATATATTTATTATCTGGGATTTATATTCTGTCTTTCTTTAATATTAATTTTTTTATAAGACCATCAGACTTCAGATTTTATGTGACTAGAGAAAGTTGTGATCTTTATGTCTTACCCTATACAATTTTGTGTGAGTAAAATTATATGATTTCTGTTCAGAGTCGAAACCGAGTGGAAATTCTCTCAAAACATATTTCTTTCACTACAAAACATTTCTTCAATCTCAAGTATTCTTAACATTGATAATTTAATCCGTAATATTTTCGTTAAACACCACACTTAACTCTATTATTTCTAACGATTAAAACACTGGAAATTATCATACCCAACATTTAACATTTATTAGTGGGTCACCCTTCAAATTATGGTCTTTAGACTCACGAGAAAATACAAACAAGCCAAAATAACAGAAGAATAAAATACCGAGCACGAGCCAAGTTTCAAGTATTGCATATGCAATCATTTCTCTTTAATTTTCAAATAATTATTTATGAAGTTTAGTATTGTTTGATCAAGTGCATAACTGATTCCACAGGAATCTCTGCTATACTGGATTAAAGAATACTACTCTTGTTAAATATATATCTGTAGTAATTGCATATTTTATTCTTAAAAATAAAAATCATTGTTAAATATACATATCTGAAGCATTATCCTTTGTTTCTTCTGAAAATTTAATGACATTTGTGATTGTTGTATTCTATTGCTCTGGTTTCTATATTACTTTTAGGGTTAACGGCCATAATATGAAGGGTCACTGATTAATGATTATATGGCAATGAAATCTCATTAACAGCATACAGAAAATAGCTATTACATAATTAAATAGCAATTCATCAACAATTTTTGTCGTATGATGCAATTCTTCGGATTCCTTCACATTCCGCGAATAATCGAAACACTGTTTTTACCATACAATGATAGCCAATAATTGAAGCTGTTTAACAACTCATTAGACCAGTGACCAATAGCTTTTTTTCAGACGAGGTTATCTCGGGCTACATAACTCAATATGTCCTTCCATTTTTGGAAAACAGTAGGGTGTGATTTCAGAAAAATCGAGCTGCTGTTTTTTAACAGCTCTCATTGTCTGGAGGCGTTGGGTAAAGAGACACTATTGACAAGAATGACGCACAGATAGGATCCCGAAATCCAGCTTTCAGTAACACAACATTACTCCTAATTCTAAAATTTCTAACTGCCACAAAACCGTATGTATGTGTATATGTGGGTGGGGTGAGGGATGAGTTAATTAGATCAGTTTCGGTACTTGACTGGTACTTATTTTATCACTCCCAAAAGTATCAAAAGCAAAGTTGACTGCAGAGGAATTTGAGCTCAGAACGTAAAAAGCTGTAACTAAATGTTGTAAGGTATTTTATTGCACATCATAAAATTTTCTTGCTCTGCCTTTCGGTATAATATGTAACAGTGGTGTTGTTGTTTAACCCCAGGTCAACTCTGGTCAGAGTTTTCTCAGAGAGCAGACATATTGTATTTTGAGATTGAGTGACTACCAAGAAATACATGGCACACTATACAAGCAGGCTTGACCATTGTCTCTTCCAAGGCATGAAACTAATAGCTGCTTGAATTTAAATCTTGTTTCTTGAATGGTGTTATACACACACACACATTATCATCATCATCCTTTTGACATCTGCTTTTCCACCTTTGACCAGGTAGTTTTTTCTGTAACCAATCCTCATCTGTTATCAAGATAGTAATATTTCTCTATACCCTGACATGTTTGTGTGAAACACTGGAAATGAGTGACACCACTTGTATGGCAATGACACATTTACAACTATTATGCAGTGTGAAGACAAGGAGCCACAAACACATGCACGTGCGTTATACATACATACATATGTGAATACAGTCGCAAAGCCCAGTTATAGGAGAGAACACTTTCCCTAGTTGCAGGAGGAAACAGAGAATGAAACCATGTTGGTGGGAAGCAAGCTTCTTAACCACAACCATGCTTGCATGTGTGTGTGCATATAATACTAAGAATATATATGCATGTATACACACATATATGTATATACTTACATCTACATGTGTATATAGATGCATATCAGGGTACAGGACGTTAGAACAATGAACTACAGACAACGGAACGAACACATAGGAAAACAGAAAGCCACTTGGAATTATTCATTAGCTGCCTCTATTCTAACTAGACGTTTCGAAGATAATATATATATAAAAGTGAAGAATTGAGTATTAATTTAATTAATATTAATTTAAAACCAGTGGCCTAGCATATTGAAAAATCTGAAGATTCAGAAAAATTATATTACATACATATAAGAGGGATGACTACTAAGTGGACATCCATTATGCTAGAAGTAGACCACCTATGGTCTGACCACTAAGAGGAGATTGTTCTCAAGAAAATTCAGCAAACACCAGAACGTAAGCGAGCAAGACAAATGAAAAGATATAAAATATAAAGATTAATCACAGACCGGTTTCATTGTTACCACTTACGTAATTGTCCGCAACTCTTCAATGTGATCGTCATAGCAATATAATTTGCAGAACTATGCGAGAGACGTCCGCATGAGATTGAACACACACACACACACACACACATATATAGATTCAGGTGAATATGGTACTTAAGTTGAGGCACCAGAATTTAGTGTGGTATTATCCATACAATTTCAAAGTAAGGTGATAAGGTGATTAAAATCAAAATAAGTAACAAGGATATCCAGAGGTAATGCAGTACAATCGTTTCATGCAACTTCATTTAATTGAACATTGTAATCATTACATCAATTTAAAATGCAAAGCAATCTTCAGCTGCACAATGACATAGAATTTAATTAAATTAGAACAGATGGACATATTAGTATAATTATACCTAAAATCTCCAAGAAGTTAAGGAGATAGACAAAGAACATGTTGCCTCTACTACAACATAGAAGTTAATAAATAAATTGTCAAGAAAACTCTGCCTGTCACTGATTTTATTTGTTTTTATGGGGTCAGTTTTAATTTATAGACTAGTTTATCATAAACCTTGTATATCTAAGGCTGAGAGAATAAAGGGCATCATCTGTTAGGGGTAGGACTGAGAGAGCAGACAGAAATCATAGTTGGTATAGTCATAAAAATCATGAGATTTGGTAAAGGAAATCTTAAAACAAGATGTTGACTGACAACTAAGTGGGGTCGCCCACTAGCAAACCATTGATAATGAAACAGGGGAAGTCTTATCATGTAGTACTATAGTTAAATGTTTTAAAACAATGTTGCTATATTGTATACAGATAAAGTTTATGGCTATTCAGAGGGTTATTAAGAAGAATATATTAACAAAAGAATAGAAATTTATGGATACTTTTGAGTATATACCAAACTTTTACCACAATAGCGGGAGGAAAAGAAATTATTCAGAAATAGTTTAATATTTATACATATTGTACACTCAGCCTATATAAGGTAATACTCAACAACTTAAAATAGTTCAATTTAATTAAATCAGTATACAATTAACATGTTTTTTAACCTTGGTTGGTCCATTATTAGGTACCAGGTAAATCCAATTGATCAATCTTTATAGAAACCATATAATAAGTTAATATTTAGATAGGTAATAAGTAAATAAATATTAAACTATTTTCTTTGCAACTTTCTTTTCCTCCCTCTATTGTGGTAAAAAAATTTTGGTATATACTCATAATATTCATAGAAGTTTTATCCTTTTGTTAAAATTTCATTCTTAATAATCTTCTTGATTACCCTGAATTTTAACTTTGTACAATAAGACAATATTGTTTGAAATTATCTTTAGAGACTACTTGATTTATATATATATATATATAGCTGCAGATATACACATCATTATTATTATTGTTATAATCATAATGCAAACAAGTGACAACAGGTGGCCTGAAAGGGTGGTATGTGACCACAAAACCTAGAGTAACCCTGACACCAAATTGCTGCCATATGTAATCATTACTCTACAATTGTAGTGAGTGCTATCATTTCATAGGTGTGGCTGTGTGGTAAGAAGCTGGTTTCCCAACCACATCGTTCCGGGTTCCATCCCACTGCATGACACCTTTGGCAAGTGTCTTCTGCTATAACCTTGGGCCAACCGAAGCCTTGTCAATGGATTTGGCAGAAGGAAACTGAAAAAAGCCACGCGAAGGACAGAAAGACCGATTTTATGACACCCTCTTGCAGACTGCCTCGTTGACGAATGACAGGGACCTTCTCTTTGTTGCTGGTGACTTCAATGGACATGTTGGACAACATACAGGGGGCTTTCATGGCGTACATGGAAGCTATAGTTTTGGTTCCCGCAATGAGGAGGGAACCAGGCTGCTGGAGTTCTGCAATGCAAATGACCTTATGGTTTGCAATACTATCGTCAGGAAACCTGCCAGTCACCTACCATTCTGGCAGACACACTAGCCAAATTGACTACATCCTCGCCAGAAAAAGGGAAAGATGGCTGCTTGTAAATGCCAAAACCTTCCCAAGTGAAGAATGTACCCCACAACATAGACTAGTAGTTAGTGACTTCAGGATCAGAGCTAAGTGGTTGCCCAGAAAATGACCAGCATGGAGGAGAAGGGTCTGGAAGCTTAAAGATCCTGTGAATAAACAGAGATTTAGAGACATATTACTCGAAACCTTTGACGAAATAGAAGAGGATATAGCTTCACATGATGTAGAAGACAACTGGAGGTTTCTATGAGACAGCCTGCTGAGGGCCACTGACCAGATCTGTGGATGGTGCAAAGTTCCCTCTCAACCCAAAATAACGTGGTGGGGGAACAATGTTGTTGACAGGACTATTAGAGAAAAGAAACAGGGTTGGAAGGACTGGAAGAACGGTGGTAGCAGGGAATTGTATCAGACGGCCAGAAGGGTAGCTAAGAGACAGGTTTATTTAGCCAGAGGGAAAGGAGATAAGAAAAAATTTACCAATGTTTTGCGCCGTGAGGACCAAAGACTTGAGGTATTTCGTGTTGCAAGACAGTGTGTAAGAGAGAATCGTGATGTCATAGGAGAGAAATGTGTCTGCATGGATGATGGTTCACTTGCACTAAATGTGGCTGCAAAGAGAGAGACCTGGGATGAGGTGGTGAAGCACGACCTTCGAACATTAGTCCTCACCGAGGCAATGATTAGTGACCGAGACCTTTGGAAATATGCTGTGCATGACAAGACCCAGTAAGACAATAAGCCGTGGCCTTTGCCAGTGGTGTAGCCAGCCCACTTATGCGTACCTTTCCTTCATTGGACACTAAACTATATTGCTTATTTATTCATATTGTTTTGAATCATTCATGCATTACCTTGTTGCTCTGAGAGTTTGATGATGTGATTGCTTGTTCTTAGAATAACATTGTAGTGTAGGTGTGACATGCCAGATCTGGCCTGTTTGAACATTAAGCAGGTAGAATATTTGGGTTGGATATGGCCAGTTTAAATGCTAAAGGGTTAAAACATATCTTAACAAAATTCCTATATAAAACTTTAATAGAAAGATTTAAATTAAATATGACCAAGAATTTATGTATCTTAGAAATGGACAGCCACAGGTGGGGTGATATCAGAAAGATTAAACTTTTTAATATTGCGCTGTTATTAACTGAAGTCACACACGTTTGTACTTCATGTCTCTATGTTTCTCTCATTTCTAATATTGCAGAATAATTATTCAAGTATGTCACAGTGTTTTAGATTGCTCAGTCACTTATCCTTCTCGGACAATCCGTTTCCTCTATGCATCTTTTGACCGTACTGGAGAACAGTTTATTGCTGCTGACCATCATGGAAATATTTTTGCTTTCAACTTAAATACAAACTGGTGAGATATTTTTCTTTTTTTTTTTTCATATATATATATATATATGTGTGTGTGTGTGTGTGTGTGCCCATCCAACCCATGCCAACATAGAGAACAGATGTTTAAAAAATGGTGATGGTATATATTAATGTTTTTTTTTTATGTCAAGTTACATATAAAAACAATTAACATTAAACTAAAGGATTACACAATACTTTTGTGTAGAGTACATGTTTATTAAACTTTTGCTAAAAGAGGAGTGACATTAACTTGAGTGTCAGTCTGCTGGCCTTCGTTTGATTGTGTGTGTGTGTTTATAATTAATTCATTTTAGGAATTGTGACTAATTAATTTTAAAAGGGTTTTCTGTAATTAACAATTTTCCTTTTTACTATATAAATTAGTAAAATTTATTCAAAACATGCACACTGTAAAAACAGCAATAACAAAATAAAACAAAGACACTCCCTACTCTCTGTTAAATAACTTGTCAACGTCCTACAGATAAGATGACAAACCACTTCATCAGTTGCTTTATCTCATGGGGTTCTTTTCTAAAGCATGATGTTTTCATCCCAATTTGATGGAATAAAATGGCAGTCGAAAGATTGAGAACTCTCAAAGTCTTTCCATCTATTGGTGCCAAAAAAGATTCTATCCATTAATCACTGATATTCAGTTATCTTCTGCTCCTCTGCTTTGTTTAGTGCAGCTCCTGGATTAATAGCTGGTGTGACAAGGTTAGCACTGGAGAATATATCATAACCTATGGTATCCCAGAGAACAAATACACCTCTTCCCTTTAAAGGGAAAGTGTATCCTCTTTAGATGCCTACCATTCAAGTGTTTGAGGTGAACAGGCTCCTGTTATGATGGGAAACTGACAGCATTGCGGCACCTTTTAATATCAATTTCAAATTTTGGCACAAGGCCAGTAAGTTTGGGGCCTAGGGCAAGTCAATTACATTGATTCCAGTGCTCAACTGGTACTTATTTTATCAATGCCGAAATGATGAAAGGTAAATTCGACCTTGGCAGAACTTGAACTCAGAATGTAAGGACAGACAAACTGCTGAAAATAATGCTAAGCATTTTACCTGGCATGCTAATGACTCTGCCAGCTCACCACCTTAAGGTACCTTTTAATATCATTCAATGCAGTATGGTGGAGTAAAGACAGCAGACACAGTCCAAACTTGTTGACAGTCTCCACACCATCATTTATATGGCTTACCATGCATAGTCTGCAGTGCAGGCCAACTTTGATACACATGGACTCATTGCCATGAAAGAAGTCGGTTAATGAAAGGTATGTTACATTGAGCTACACACCACTACTTGGTTGCAAAACTGTTCTGAGGCAAGTGAAGCTGTGTTAGTCAAAGGTTGAGTGAATTTTCATACAAGTGGAATTATATTTAATATTGCATTGTTTGGCTGTACCCTAGGGTATGTTGACCTCATCATGAATCAGATAGCTTGCACTGTCTCATACTCAGAGTCTTACATAAGGCTACAAAAATCTCATGGATAAGTGCACAGTTGGAGGTGACAGAGGAAAACGGATCAGTAATATGCAGTGGGTTGTTGAACTAAAAAGTAGCTGAACTTCACAGGAAATTTCTCTTGCTGTCTTCAGTGTTGTCAAAAGTGATATTGCATGAAAATTCTGCACAGAAACAAATGATGGCATTGAGTTTCTTGGGATATTCTGAATGGAGATAGCACAGTATGCTGCACAGTTGAATTTAGGAAGAGCAAAACAGTTCTTTAACAGAAAGAGGACTTGGTGAGAATCAGTCAGATGCTCTCTATTAGTTACTGTTGTGGGTTCTTTTGTTTGACTTCCAGGTATCTTTGGATGGTTTTTGAAAGAATCGGTGAGCCAAGAATATAGGTATTGTCTTTGGGGCCAGTTGTATATCAGTCAGGACAGATCAAATGCTACACATGTTGTCCTCAGATTTGACTTTCCTTGTAATTCACATTTGTTGTTTCTAACTTGGAGCAGGCATGGCTTATGGTTAAAAAGTTTTCTTTGCTTCCATGTGGTTTCAGGTTCAATATCACTGTGTGACACCTTATATAAATTTCTCCTATTGTCCAAGGTCAGCCAATACCTGTGAAGTGGAATTTGATGAACAGAGAATATGGAAGCTATTTATATGTCAATATATGTACCTCAACACATCTTCATGTTGATTCCTCTCGGGCAGTGGTGATGCTTGTTTATGACTTGCTGCTCATCTGTTCAGTGTCCATAGATCAGTAAAGTAAAAAGGACTTTAATTATAAAAAAAAGTAAGAATCGACATCAGAGAAGGGCATCCAGCCGTAATACTGCCTCGACAAGTCTCACCCATCCAGTGTCACACCATCCAGGAGCCAGATATTGAACAGGGAACTAACAGAGCAAGTAATATTGTCAACAACTAAAGTAAAGAGTAGTCAGTGTGGGTCACCTTGCTGAACACCAGCCCTAGGACATTATGATGCTGCCAACAATACTGAGCATACTGGATTTCCTGTAAGAAAGAAATTAACATTGGTATGAAGTCAATTGTACAAAATAGGATCCATCCTTTTATTATGATAAATCATGTAATTATAATAAAAATATCCTAAATATTTAGAGTTGAATTAAAGTAAGTCACTTCCTGAAATTCTAAATTTGTCCACCTTCACCATCCATAGAATGTTCAGTTTCCAAGCTGGTATAGATTGAGCAGCCTTCATGATCCAAGTCAGATCTTATTTGGAGTTACTGCTTCCCCCAGACAGGTTGGAGGACCACATTTCACTCATTTGTTTCATTTTGGCATGATTTCTATGGCTACAAGCCATTCCTAACACCAACCACTTTACATAGTATACTGGATTCTTAATTGTGGTGTTGATTCTAGAAAGGTTGTCATGTTCTCAGCAAAACTAAAGAGTCCTCCTTTAACTTTCATTGTCTTTATTTGCCAACCACTTTATAGAATTTATTGGGTGCATTTTATTATAACACCAGCACTAGAGAGTTTGCCTTGTCCATTGCATTATTAAAGAGCCCCAAACATGGACAACAGAGTGAATAGAAAAGTAACTGATTGCCAGGAGCTTGGCAGAAGAGAAAGTGAGTATGCGAGTGATGACAGGAAACAAAGAGATTTTTAAAAGAAGAAATGATGGATATGTTATCTAGGTGACTAAATGTTTGTTTGTAAAGGAGATTACATAGTAAAACAGCATGATGAGAGAAGAAAAACTGATAGGACGAAGCAGGATGATGAGAGGAGAGACAATGGAAATGAGTGAGAGGACTGTGTATCAACAAATAGTGATAGAGGAAGATGATAGTGTGAGAGAGAGCAAGTAGAGAGTTGAAAGATAATAATAAGTGTCAAGATTGGTCAATCGATGGATAGCAGTAGAGATGCGTGATGGTAACAGAAGTTGCAGTTATTGAAAAATGATAAGAAGAAGCAGTAAAGAAGAGTTGTTGGGATTCATGACAGATCTGATGTCATCCTTCATTACGCAGACTTAATGACAGAAGAGAGATAGAGTGACCACTATCATTTTAAGGACCATTTTGCCATGCTGGCATTTGTGGACAGGTCCTCTCCAGCACTATGAGTAGCCACTTGGCATGAATGCTGGTTCTGTCCACTTCAAACACTCAGCACTTCTTTATAGCAGCTGTCATCCTCCACATACATCACGCCTGTTGCAGTGCAGCCTTCTTTCTCAGCTCACTTGTCTTTCACTATTCATGCCCACATTATATACCCAGTGGGGCATGCTCTTTCTAGCTATTTTTGATCAATTTACATAAGAATAAGCAAATTAGCTAGTTAGCAAATCTCTATAAGAGATGAAAGTAGACTATACTGAGAAGTAATGTTTATCGCCATGTCAACATGGCTGTCCCACAGGAACCAACATTACTACTGTTTTTAACCCCAGGAGAATGCCTCCTCCAGCTGGTTATTGATACAATCAGATTGCATCGATAACAAGCTGGAGGAAGCATTCTCCTGGGGTTAAAAACAGTAGTAACATCGGTTCCAATGGAGCAGACATGTCGAAGTAACAATAAACATTACTTAACATAAAATATTTCTGCATTTGTTTTTGTGTTACATGCAGCAAAGATAGGGGTAGCACACATCTTATGGTGTGTTGCTACTGGGATGCAAGCCAAGATGTCATTGACCTCAGCTGGCTCAACTAAGCTAAGGGATCTGATGCTGAAAGACCCCAAATTCCTTATAAGCCCAGAAACATCACTGTTGAAGTGTTCCAGAGTATCTGTGAGTTGTATCTTGAAACCTTAGTGCTACATTTTCTTAGAAATTTTATTTTATGTTTTATTACTAACTAAATATAAGAAATTTAAATATTCTTGAATGCTTTGCCATATCAGATTAAGAGAAAAGGAATTAAACTAGTAAAATTAAATATAATGTTCTTGAACCCAAATTACTAAATTGGCATGCTGCAAAGATAATTATCTTCAAATAGAATTTCACATTCCAGTATAGACATTCCATATAAGATAACTACTTATTGAATTTATATAGACAGACCAAACTGTAATTAAACAATTGCACTTTACATTCCAATTAAAGCCATCTAAAAATATAAAGTTAGTTATATCAAAGAATTTAAGAAATGATTGTGTAAACAACAGCTTCCAAAAAACAGCTGTGAACTTTTCTCTGTCACATATTTGTGCTTATTAACAAGTGATCCTGTAAGTGAAAGTCAGTATGAGTCTAATAATTGAAAAATTTAAACAGTTAAATGTTTTATCAACTAATCCATTAGACATGTGGCAATTTTTCCTGCCTGTTGCATAAGAATTACTGACAATGACGACAATGATATGTGTATGTATCAACTTGTAAAAATAAATATTGTTCTCATGAGCCCCTATTACAAAGGCAGGTATCCTGCAAAAGTAATTGTTGTGGTTGCCAGTCTCCCTTCTTATCTCATGAAGGGAATGTCCCCCAGTGCAAGTTGTATGTAAAATAATATAATAGTATATATATATATATATGTGTGTGTGTGTAAATATATGTATGTGTGTATTGGGACTGGCCAGATTGGAGCAATATCGAGTATAACCAGCCGAAATTTCAAAGATAATCTGGATCTCGACGGTTGAAAGAAAACTCCGAATGACTTGTCCTTGTTTCCTTGTATCATCTATTTGGATGTTTTGTTGTCCCTTTCTTGTATCACCTAACTGTCTGGATGTTTTGCATTGTTGTCCCATTTTTTACTATTTATATATATATATTTATATATGTATATATATGTATATGTATGTATATATGTATATGTATATATATGTATATATATATGTATATCTGTATGTGTGTGTATATATATATATATATATATATATATATATATATATATATATATATGTGTGTGTGTGTATATATATATATAAATGCATGTGTATATATATATGTGTATATATATGCATGTATATATGTGTGTGCATATATGTGTATATATATTGTATATATATATGTGTGTGTATTTTTGGCATGATAGATCGCTAGCTACTACACACATCTTTTCTTGTCTCCTCGTTTCTTTCTGTGTAAGAGTGTAGCCTCGAAACATTAAAGACTTTTTCAATTCCCGAGCATTATATTAATACATCTGTTTGTTTTTTACACCACCTATCTTTGTCTTTTGTTTTTTTGTGAATTCTCCCTATATATATATATATATATATATATATATATATATATATAGTGAAGGCGCGTGGCTTAGTGATTAGGGCATTTGGCTCACAATCATAAGGTCGTGAGTTCAAGGACACGTTGTGTCCTTGAGCAAGACGCTTTATTTCACGTTGCTCCAGTCCACTCAGCTGGCAATATAAATATTTTTATATATATATATATATGAATATATATATATACATATATATATATGTATATATATATATATGTATATATAAATAGATGTGTGTGTATTTTTCCCTTGTTTACAATTAAGATGGAAAAAAAAAAAAAATAGTTACCAGGGTAGCAAAAAATCACACAAGTAATAAGGGCGTAACACCTTGTTTTTAAAGGTAGAAACTCCGGTTTTACTTGAAATATTTTGTATAAAATATATAAATAAATAAATGGAGTCAAACGCAGGTGTTATTCAAATTCTTTTACTTCCGACACATGTTTCAATGATATCATTGGTATTATTCCAAAAGAATTAAATGTTGTAAAACAATGTAATCTTCTCTTCAGGGAAATGAAGAAATAAAACTCGTCAATAAGACATTTTAACAGAATATGAGGGATATGTAAAGTGATGAACTGAACGCTATTAAGTTTTTTAAAGAAAAAACGTTGGAGGATATAGCGTCAAAGGTAGCCTATAGAAAGAGGAGGGGTAAAGGAAAGAAAAAATCAGAAACCAAATAAATGAGAAGTATAGAACGGTATCCAAATGAAATAAAACCCTAAAGTCTTGGAAAAAGATATATCAAGTGAAAGTGAAATGTATGAAGAAAATCAATGTTTGAATTATATATAATGATTGATATCACTTATATGAACATTGGCAGAAACACACCTTCAGTGAGCTGGCAGAAGTGTTAGAACATCAGGCAAGATGCTTTGTGGCGTTTTGTCTGTCTTTTATGTTTTGAGTTCAAATTCCACTGAGACTGACTTTACTGTCATTCTTTTGAGGTCGATAAAATAAGTACCAGCTGAGCACTGTGGTCAATGTTATTGATTTACCCACTGTTTTGAACTTGCTGCCCTTGCGCCAAAATTTGAAACCATTATTATTATTATTATTATTATTATTATTATTATTATTATTATTATTATTATTATTATTATCATTCAGTAGTCTTATTTTTATCATGTGCTTTCACTGAACTATCGAGTGCAACTGTGTGTGCCTTGGGTATGTGCTGTGGTTTGTTGTGATGCTCTTATGGTTACTGTATTGAAAGTGTTTTATGTAGGATGTGTGCAGTGCCTAGTAGTGCTATTTTCTGTATGTTATATATATTTGTTAGTCCTGGTGTTTTTTTTATGTATTTGTCTGAATATTTTTATCATATTGTTGTTGTTGTTGTTGTTGTTGTTATATTCATTAATGTTTGTTTTTATTGCTTTATCAGGTTCACATTGGTGAAAAAGGCAAAAATCCCACCAACAGCTCTTGCCTATACTTTAAAGAAAAAATCAGAGTTTCTTATTGCCATGGCCAACTATTCCTTGCACTGTTATGATACAGGTAAAGTAAAATGTCTTTTGGTTTTTCTGAAGTAATGCTAAGATTCATGTTTAATTAAATTACTCTCTTTTACTGTTGAAAATTACATTTTCAGGTCTTGATAACTTTCATTTTATAAATCCTACCAATATGGTCACTTGCCAATACACTTTATCCTCTAAACCACAGATGCATTGCCTCCTTATTGTGCTTTTTCTCCTGCTATTACCATGGGGTCTACACATCAAAGCCAGCTAATTGCAATATGTCTTTACCCAAACCCTTTTCACACACCAATTTCTCCTTTCCTTACTTATGCTGTGTCTTCTCCCACGCCACACTCAGTCCACACACTAATAGCTATGTTCTACCCTTCATCCATAGGACATTGATCCCATTTTGGTACATACTTATCCTGCAAATGATGATTTCTAGATGTTCAAGCTGAACATAAATTGTATCAATCTTACCAGTGGCAGAAGATCTGCAGAAACCATAGGCAGGTCCCCTTCCTTCTTACCAAACCATAAAAAAATGTTACGATCATTAATAATATTATTTCATTAGTGATCTTTTTATAGGATTTGGTAGGTTCTTATAATGATTCTTACACGAAATATTTGTGCGGATAGGGAATCATAAAATATAAGATATGTTAGCATCATGATATTAAGTATCTAGTTCTATAAATACTTGTTGCTGGATGGAAATGTGCTCTCGGTTGGTAAATTGTAGATAGCAGTGAAGAACTGGTGTTACTGAAGTAGGGTGTATTACACATCATTTTAAGTTGTTGATTAAAAAGATGCTGTTTAGTATATATTGTATTCATGTGTAAAGAAATAATGTAGAAAACGTGAAATAGACTGAAATAATTGAGAAGGATCACTTGAATACATCTGCTTGCTAGATAGAAGTCAATAGAGCGTTATGTATATTGGAACTATACAGAGGTGAGAGAAATTTTCAGTTTTACCAAGAGGGTAAGATAAGACAACCTCTATAGTACCGCTGCAATGAAAACATGCATCCAGTTTACTCTGTAAAGTGTTTGGCATATGGAAGGTATCCAGCCATAGAAGCCATGCCAAAACTGACACCTTGAAGCATAATCTGATCAGATCCTCTGAACCATCCAACCCATGTCAGCCTGGAAAGCAGAAGGCAGCAGTGGTGTCTAAAGTGCTGTTGTTTTTATCTAAAAATTTAAGATTTCTCTCCAAACAAATTTTCATTTGTATAAAATGTCTAGATGTTTCAGATGATTTATTGTTAATTTCTAAGGATGAAACAGCTTTTGATATTTACTTTTATCATTGTTTTTAATTGTTTCTTATCTGATTACCTTTAGGTGTCTTAATCCTGGATATGTACAGAGTAAGTAGCATATATGAGCATTAACTTCTAGTAACAGTCCAGTGTTATCTACACATCCAGGAATAAGACACTTGATGGTGATCAGAGATCAAACCAATTGCAATGTAATACAACTTGAAATATTTAAAATAATTAGAATAGACATCTATGTATCATACTTAATGTAAATACACCACTAGAAGGCAAATTAACTTCAGTTATCATCCAGAGATAATATCTCTTATGGATATGCCACTTCTTTGCATGTAATGGATTTAAAATAAGTAAAGTTAATCACCACATATTAACACCCATATTAATGTGGTGATTAGCTTTACTTGTTAGTATAGTTACTGCTCTAATCTCTTCTTGAGATTTAACAACTAGCTATTTTGTTTGCTGCAAATCAGTGACTGATGGTCACTCTGTTTACTATTTATTGCTTGCTGGAGCAGATTCTGGTGACCAGGTGTTTGTGACCGAAGATGAAAACTAGTTCAAAACCGAATCAATCTCACAATCCTATCATCTGCTGGAGGATGGTAGCAGTTTGCTCCCTTGCTATGGCGTTAGGAAGGGCACCCAGCTGTAGAAACTCTGCCAAATTAGATTGGAGCCTGGTGTTGCCATCAGGTTTCACCAGTCCTCAGTCAAATCGTCCAACCCATGCTAGCATGGAAAGCGGACGTTAAACGATGATGATGATGATGATGATATATATATATATATATGTGTGTGTGTGTGTGTGTGTGTATGTATGTATGTATGTATGTATGTACAGGGTGCAGTGCTGCACCTATAGCCTTCTGGCAGAAGATCTGCCTGAGGTTAAACTAATAGTAACATTAAACAGTCTATTGATGTGGCGATTAACTTTACCTGTTAGTATAGTTACTACTTTAATCTCTTCTTGAGATTTTACAACTAACTACTTTGGATTTAAGATTATTATTTTATTTCTAAAGATAATATTAATCATCCACAAAATTAATCTCATTCTAATTTCTGTTTAGAAACAAAAGAACTGGTTGCAGAGATGAAAGGTCATCAGACTGCTATAAATAATATCTCAGTTCATGCCAGTGGAAAGTTTGCCATCACTGTATCTGTTGATGATGCTCTTCTTTGGAATCTTGAAAAGTTTCAGCAACTGAAGAAATTAAGTATCAACGAAAACATCTGCATAACAGAGGTAGATATAAATTTTATGTAATTTTAATTTACTGTATTCTTGAAATATATTCATTTTCTTTTGTAAAAGTGGAGTTTTAAAGACTAGTGTGGGAGTGGCATGCTAACATCTTTGACAATTTAACTGGACCTTAAAATAACCTCATAGTTGCAATGTGAGCTTATTTGCCACACAGCCATGCTAGTGCATGTGGAACGTTAAAAGCACCATTTGAGCGTGATCGTTGCCAGGGCCGCTGACTGGTTCCTGTGCTGGTGGCACATCAAAAAGCACCACTTGAGCATGGTCATTGCCAGACTGGCTCCTATGCAGGTAGCACGTAAAAAGCACCATTTGAGCATGGCCAATGCCAGTACCGCCTGACTGGCCCTCGTGCTGGTGGCACATAAAAGCACCCACTGCACTCTTGGAGTAGTTGGCGTTAGAAAGGGCATCCAGCTGTAGAAACTTGCCAAATCAGCTTGGAGACTGGTGCAGCCTTCTTGCTTGCCAGCTCTCAGTCAAACTGTCCAACCCATGCCAACATGGAAAACAGACGTTAAACAAGGATGATGATGATGATATACATATATATATATATATATATAAAAGCTGAACATTAGAAGCATCAGTTGTGGCGTGCAAGAGAGACGATTGCGCTGGTACGGACATGTGGTGAGAATGGAGGAGGATAGCTGCGTGAAAAAGTGCCACACCCTAACAGTTGAGGGAACCCGTGGAAGAGGTAGGCCCAGGAAGACCTGGGCTGAGGTGGTGAGGCAAGACCTTCGTACATTGGGCCTCACCGAGGCGATGACTACAGACCGAGACCTTTGGAAATGTGCTGTGGGTGAGAAGACCCGGCAAGCCAAGTAAGATCGTTGCCAGTGCCCCCGGACTGGTTCTTGTGCGGGTGGCACATGAGATGCACCATTTTGAGCGTGGCCGTTGCCAGTACCGCCTGACTGGCTCCTGTAGAATTTTCGAGCGAGATCGTTGCCAGCGCCCCTGGACTGGCTTGTGCGGGTGGCACATAAAAGACACCATTTCGAGCGTGGCCGTTTTCGTGCGGGTGACATGTAAAAGCACCCACTACACTCTCTGAGTGGTTGGCGTTAGGAAGGGCATCCAGCTGTAGAAACTCTGCCAAATCAGACTGGAGCCTGGTGTTGCCATCCTGTTTCACCAGTCCTCAGTCAAATCGTCCAACCCATGCTAGCATGGAAAGCGGACGTTAAACGATGATGATGATGATGATGATATAAATTTAAAATAAGCTGAAAATGGAGGAAACTTTTGATCAACAACAGATTGACCAATATCAGCTAATTATTTTTTAATACAAATCTTAGCATTTCTTATGGCCGTTTCAGCTGCCAATGTTAGTCGGTACCTACAAAGAAAATTCCAAAAATAATATTCATCATCTTTACAGCAATTCAGTCTGGTACATGGAGCTTCATCAGAGTGAAAACAAATACATAAAATAAAAGAAGGAAAGAGGGGAAAAGGAAAGAACAGGGCCTTGAGATAAGGCCAGAAGGCTCAATATATTAGAATCGTACTATTTTGCAGTGTGAAGCCTGAAGTCAATGCGCAAAAGAGTAAACTAGCAAATAATTTAGAGAAATAATTTGTGGGTTATCTCTTATTTTAGGGGCACTAAGGTGTATAAATAATAGCAACACTTAGAAGAACTATTATAATAATAATAGAAATACAATAAATAAAATAGCGAGGTGAGTTAGACGAGGTATGAAGGATGCCAATAAATCCACTAATCACAAAGACAACAGTAATAACTTAAAATATTATCTGCAGAAACTGAGTCCTAGCACTACTAATGGCAGTATTAATGCACATAACCTAGATAATAAAACTAATGGTAATAAACATATACACCACACATATCTCTCTAACAGCTATAAACATGTGTCTTCAGTAAGATAACCGGTAAAGCGAGAGACATTAACTGGCTCATACTCCCATATGCAATGCTAATAAAGACCGACTTAGCTAAGCTAATATTTAACACTATAAATAAACACTTTGATAAGAATAGCAGGTATTCGAAACTTATTAATACTAAAGTAATAAAGATAGGTTATAGTCTCATGCTTAGCTTAGCCAGCATCATTTCCTCTCTAAATAATAAAAAACTAGACATTTTCTATTTAGATAGAAGCAACAATAACAATATCAGTAATAGTAAGAATAAAAATAATAAACCCCATAACCACTCCAAATTTAGTAAAGGGAACACTCGGAACCATAATAACCCTATTAATCTTAATCGACTTAGCATTATTCCACCAGAAAGTAATTCCCCACCACAGCCCAATCTATGTGACTGTAGGATACCAGTAGTAAGAATGGATATTCTTATCCCTTAGAGAGTTATTCCAATTGCTAACTCTGCTTGCCTTTTATATATATATATATATATAAGGGTAAATTTAGACAGCTTTCTGTAGATTGAAAAGAAATGATGAACAGCCTTAATTAATTTTTGAATCTTATTGGGTTCTCATCAATTTCAGAGGAACAAGCAGTCAATCTGTTTACATACTCCACACATCCGATAGTTACAGAATGCTGGAGCTACTAATTTGCATACCATAAGTGTTTAGCATTTTATTTAATATCAGTATTGGTGTCATCTGAAAAACACCCAGTGTACTCTGTAAAGTGGTTGGTGTTAGGAAGGGCATCCAGCTGTAGAAACTTTGCCAAAACTGATAATAGAACTTGGCATAGCCCTCTGGCTTGCCAGCTCTTAGAGAATGGACATTAAATGATGAGGATCATGATGATGTTGATAATTTATATGTTGGTTTATTTGCAAAAAATATCCTAAAACATAATACTTTCTTACACATTCTTTTAATTGTCTTTCATTTAATACTTAATTTTTCTTTCAGGTATTCTTTCTCCCTTTGAGTAATATTATCATTACCTGTTTCAAAGATGATTCAATATTTGGTTGGGATCTAGAAACACTTAGTTGCAAATTTGAACTGCCGATTCCATCTGGTAAAAAGACAAAATACAAAACACTTGCTTCCACACGGTAAGAAACTGTTAATTTTGCAAAAAGAAGTCATTTTGAATATCATAGGTTCAGGAGTGGCTGTGTGGTTAAAAATCTTGCTTTCCAGTCATGTAGTTTTGGGTTCAGTCCTATTTTGTGGCACTTTGGGCAAATTCTAGACAAACTGAGGTTACAATCTAATTTTAATTCCCACTTAACACAATTAGTATTCTTGAAAATTTTTTTCTAATTTTGTCACAAGACTAACAATTTTAGTGGGAAGAAGTTAGTTAATTACATTGACCCCAGTACTTCTCTGTCATTTTATTTTATTAACTCCAAAAGGATGAACGGCAATGTTGACCATGGCAGGATTTGAACTCAGAATATAAGAGCCAGCAAAAATGTTGCTAAGCATTTTTCTTCATATGTTTACAATTCTACCAGCTATCCCCTTGAATAATCTATTCTAATATAAGCAGAAGGCCTGAAATTTTATGAAGCTGATTACATCAACCCCAATATTGAAGTGGTACTTTGTTTTATCAAATCGAAAAAGATGAAAGGCTAAGTTAACCTCGGTAGGATTTTAATTCAGATTGTAAAGTGGCAGAAGAAATGCTGCTAAACATTTTGTCTGACATGCTAACAATTTCTCCAGCTCACCACCTTAAATAATGAATGAACATTTCAACCGCACATTTATTCTTGTATGACAGTGAGACTTGAATGCTTGTATAACAAATCAGGAAAAATGTTTATTTTCTTTAAATATAATAGCTCACTATTTCTTTACACTTCTCCAGGAGCGGTCGTACACTGGCCGCTGCAGGCCACTCGAGATTTATAAGCCTGTTTGCCTTGGACACACACACCTTATTTCGGGTGATAGAGCTGCCCGGCAAAGTTACCATTGTGAAACAGCTTGTTTTTCTCTCAGACAGTTTTGATAAAGGATCAAATAAGGTAAGAACAAATTCTTTCTGAAGATTAAAGTCATGTTGTTTTTGTTGTAGTATTGTGTAACCCTAAGTTCCTTCTGATAAGGCAGGCCCACAGTATGCAAATAAGAGGCCAAATTACTCGGTGTGGCCCACAGATCTAGTGTTCTGGATGTACCATATTTCTACTTAGTTGAGGCCCATACTGCTCAGTTCAACATTCAATGGTTAACTGTGCACAGTGCACCATTGTAGCTTAGACATGTTGTCTTCTCTTCATTGTTAAATCTACTTCTTTATACTTGAGTTGTCTAGTCTTAAATCAACACTGATGAAGCTGACCTATAATCAAAGGCATTCCAGCCATGCCTATCTTGTCTTTGTAGAGTTTTGTTTTGTACAGCATTATCCAGTGTACCCTTTATTTAAGGCAGTAAAGTGTGCGTTGCAGGATATTTTGCTATTATTTTTAACAGGTTGAGCAACCACATTGAGGTTCTCTGATCTAGATGTTAAACATCAACTATCAATTGCATCTAGATAGTTATCTGAGCAGCACATGGGTTACTGTTAATTACTCTATTGCATCATCTATCCTATACACCTGACTTCTCATTCCCTTTCTCCTCTTACAAGAGCATCAAAAACAAAATCAAAACTGAACTGATAGTAATCATTCACTAACTATAATTTATAATTTTCTGTTTTTTCTTTCAGATACTTGGTGCCTTGTGTCAAGATGGTATTGCAAGATTCATGGATATTCACTCATGTAAACTGCTCTTTGATATTGGTACCATCGAATACCGAATACACAGTATTTCAAGTAGTCTTATGGGGAAACATTTAATTGGTTTAATGGATTCTGGTAATATGAACATTTACAGTCTCCCAGCTCTCACTTCAGAACTGAATAAGGTATGCTATTTGGATTCCAGTTTCTAAGATATTTACATTTATATCTATTTGCTAATTTGGGATGATTATTGCTTAATCCCATGTCAGCCTTAACTATCATCATCATCATCTTTTAAGGTCTATTTTCCATGCTGGCATTGGTTGGTCACTTTGACCGGAACTGGCAAGCCACAGAGCTGCACCACATTCCAGTTTGATTTGACTTGGTTTCTTTGACTGGACGCCCTTCCTAAAACCTACCATTTCTCAGTGTGTGCCGAGTGCTTTTAACATGCCACCAGCACAAGCGCTTTTATGTGGTACCAGCATAAGTCTTGTTACCTGGCACCAGCACAAATGCTTTTTTTACCTGGCACTAGCAGGAGTGCTCATTACCTGGCACCAGCATGAGTTTTTTTCACTTGGCACCAGCACCTTTTTTTTTTTTCCTGGCACCAGCATGGGTGCTTCTTACCTAGCACCAGCATTAGTGATTTTACCTGGCACCTGCATGAGTTTTTTTTTTCACCTGGCACTAACACATGTGCTTTTTACCTGGCACCAGCATGAGTGCTTTTTGCATGGCACCAGCACGAATTCTTTTTACCTGGCACCAGCAGGAGTGCTTTTTGCCTGGCACCAACACAAGTGTTTTTTACGTGGCAGTAGCACAGGACTCTTGCAGGCCAATCCTCTTTAACAAGGGATATGATAATCTCAAGTGGTAATCTTGATCTCCAATTTGATGTGGAGGTTGTGTTAGAACACAGAATATTGCACTGTTCTCATAAAGACTCATGATGCATAAAAGCACTCTTATATCATTGACAGACAAGAATTGTTTGCTACAGCAGCTGTGTTTATTGTAACATGCACCTAAGTCATGACCCAACTCCATCTTTTAATATTAAGGATTGCATTGTTCAATATATCCTTCTTTATTTAAGATGGTAGGGTGTGATTTAAGGGTAATTTTGCTGCAGTTTCTAGTAAGTTAAGTAACCACTTTGAAGTTCTCCCATTGTCACATGCATGTTATAGTGAGTCTAACTCACACAGCTATGCACTTATACTTCAGTCAACATGATCACCAATTAATTGATTTATAGTTTAGGTGGCTGAGTATTTCACAGGCATTTATTCTCTAAACATAAAGCTCAGGCAGAATCAGCATGACACTGTGTATAGTTTAGCTAAGCCTATGAATTAAAAATACACCCTGTCCAACAAGCTTCCACACAATTTCCATATATCCAATTTTGAGTAGGTTTGTAAGGCTTGTTTTAACTTGAATCTATGATAGAGACACCTGTTCAAGATTTTGTTCTGTGAGATCCATTCTGGAATGAAGTGATTTTGAAACAAACTTTTTTAATTACACGGACATGTGCTCATATGTGTGAAATAATTGTTTCTAACTCAGATACAAGGCCAGTAGTTTTGAGGCCAAGGTAGAAGGATTTTGATGAACCACATTGACTCCAATGCTTGATGAAGGGCAAAGTTGACCTCAGCAGGATTTTATTTCACAATGTAAAGAGCCACAGCAAATACAGCAAGGCATTTTGTCTGATGATTTAACTATTCTGCCAACCCACTGCTCTGTATGTGAGAAATAATAATAATAATAATATTTTTTTCTAATTTTGGCACAAGTCTAGTAATTTTAGGGTGATGGGGTTAGTTGATTACATTAGTCCTAGTATTTCTCTGGTGCCTTATTTTATTGACCCTGTAAAGATGAAAAGCAAAGTTGACTACGGTAGGATTTGATCTCAAAATATAAAGTGCCAGAAGAAAAGCTGCTAAGCATTTTGTATTATGTACTAACAATTCTGCCAACTCACCACCTAAATAATAATGATGATAATGGTTTGTTATAGCACTTCATAGGTGCAGGAGTGGCTGTGTTGTCAGAAGTTTACTTTCTGACCATGTGATTCCAGGTTCAGTCCCACAGCATGGCACCTTGGACAAATGTCTTCTTTTATAGGCTTGGGCTGACCAAAGCCTTGTGAGTGGATTTGGTTGGCGTAAACTGATAAAAGCCCATTTTGTGTGTGTGTGTGTGTGTGTGTTTCTGTTTCTGTCTGTGTTTCTCCCCCTCCACCACTTGACAAGCGGTGTGTTTATTTCCTTGAGCAGTTTGGCAATAGAGACTGATAGAATAAGTACCAAGCTCAAAAAAGTAAATGTATTGGGGTCAATTGGTTCAACTAAAATTCTTCGAGGTGGTGCCCCAGCATGGCCACTGGGTAATGACTGAAATAAGTAAAAGCTAAAAGATAAAATACTCCTGTAGGACTGCTTTATTGTGTTTATTTCTATCTTCCAGAATCTGTCTTTTCCTTTTCATAGTACTGAAGTTTGCTTTGATTAGTGTAATTGGTGGACTTGTATTTAACTTTACTGCTAATCTTAACTATTCTTTAATCATTTTCTAGCCTCCTCCACCTGTTGTAAAAGCAGTCAGAAAAACAAAATCTTTTGAGGAATTCATCAAAAGCAGCTATAAAAGTAGTGATAAGCCATCTTCTGATTCTTCAGAGGTGAGTTCTGTAAAGGCTTCTAAAGAATATTTCACTTTCAATTACACAGCAAGTTGAATGTTTCATTGTTTAAAAATATAATGAGTGATTTTTGGGTACAGGTTCACAGAAGTAGAAATTAATGAAAGGGTTCTTATTACACATGTCTTCAAATCCATTATACTGTGAAAAATTTGCTGACCAGAGAAATAACAACAGCATCATGGCTTGTAGCTTATTGTACACTAGAAAGGGACTTAACTCATGTTTGCAGATGGCTCCGACTTGAAAATTGTTAGAAATTATGGTTTAAAATTATTTTTAATGCAAAAATTCATGTGTTAGGAAGTAACAAAAAGAAAAACAAATGGCCGATTCCGGGCATTTTCGACCATGAGGAATCCATTGGTGCAACTCCCAAATTGCTCTCTTGTAAGGTGTGGATTTCTATAGATGCAACACACACACACACACACACTCAAAAACTCAGCTTTACAATATGTACTGATGATTCAACAAAACATATAAGTTTCCTTTCTTTCCAGCCTTCTCAAGTCCTCTGCATTCAAAGCCCATGTCTCACTACCATGAGCATTGCCGTTCTAAAACAAGCATCATACAATCTACTCTTTACTCTGAGGGAAATTATCTTTGTTACTAGCAACAGCAGTAGTGGCCCTCTAAAATTTTGTTGTATTCTTACCATAGTTATTATATTTTTGGAGCAACTACTTTCCTTGCTAATTATATCTCCTGGGTAACAAAAGCTCTCTGTGACCTTCATAACTTGATCCAGTTGTTTGATTCCTTAATAATTTCATCTCTCTAAGGCATTATCTCCTTTGCCTTTGTAGCAGTTTACAATGGCACTACTGCATCAGTCATTGGGTATAACACCTTCCTGTACAGTTTGACTAATTATCCAGATGCTAATCATGTATCCTACCTCATGAAATATTTTGAGCATCTTTACAACTATCTAGACCCACAGCTTCCCCTCTTTTCATGCCCTTAATTGCTTTATCTAACATGCTACTGTCAACTTAAATTGCCTGTCCTTTATAGGGTGAGCATGAAGTAGCCCTTGTATATTGTATGCGTTCTCCACATTTTATAACATCAGCCTTTTATGATAATACTTCTGTATGACTTTCTTGTCTTCTATACTGATGGTGAGTATGTCTTCATCATCCAAATACATTTCTCATTTTTTGATATCTCAGATTTTTCTCACACATCGTCTTGCAATCTTGAACACCTTATACCTTTGTTCTTCACATTGCAGGACCTGCACAAATCTCTTCCTTTATATTTCGCTTTAAGCCAAGCATACCTATCCTCTAGCTGTCTCTCAAGCTATTTGATAATGCTTCCTACTGATGGATGTAAAAATAAACATATAAATATATATATAAAAATACTAACCAGCTACTGACATAAACAATAAGAAACAGAAGCCATGAAATAGGTAGAAGCTCAAAAAGACTTGGGAAATGATTTTCTTAGACTAGCCAGACTTTATTGTGTTCTCATCAGTTGTGTTTTCCTTTCTTCTACAGGACAAGGATTTGGATGAAAGTATTGATAAAGATCGGCTGTACCGTATACTAAAAGGACATGGAGAGTATCCTGAGAAATACAGGTTAGAGATTTGGAATATTTGATTGAAGAGTAATCAAACTTTAGATAAACATTATATATTTATGCAATTTCCTGCTAAATCCAGCAGTGTATATTAGTTTTTGTTTTAGTCAGAAGTGCAGTGCTCATAACCTTTGATGGGGTACCTGAGACAAGAAGGAGGAAGTGAAAAAGTTGTCTTCACACCAGAGACTTGGCCTAACTGCTTGTAACAGTGATCTCTATTAAAGGCATCCAAAAGCAAGGTGGTGACTCTAAATTCAATGATGGATTAAGTCTGCTACTCAGCAACAAGAATGGCTCCTCCAACTGACTTCCACATAGTTTCCATCTATCACATTTCACTTATAAAGCTTTGGTTGACTCAAGGCTATGACAGGAGACACCCAAGGTGTCACGATGATAGGATTGAACCTAAAACTACATAGTTTCAAAAGAACTTCTTAACCTTACAGTCTTAACAGAAATCTAAAATCGAAATTAAACCTTTCTTTGTGTTTTACTATCTATAACAACTCCCTGTATAAAATTTGATCTCATTCCCTGATATCTTAAATTAACATTTTAATTTCTACTTTTGATAATGTTCATTAGGTTACAAACTTTTGTCATGTTGTTTTATACAGATTTTTCATCTGGAGATCATTGTTGAAATTGCCTGAGAACCACACAGCTTATGCTGCTCTTGTTGACAAAGGGAACCACTCATCATTTATCACATTGCAAGAGTATTATCCAGTCAAGAGTCAAAGACTGTTTAGATTATTGCAGAGGTAATATTCTTGTACCTTTAAACATTTTTGTATTTGAAAAAACATGAACTATTTCAGTCATCCAGCTAGAGAAAATCTGCCTTAATAAAACTCTAGTTGACCCATGCCAGCATGGAAAAATGGACATTAAAATGATAATGATGATGATGATGATGATATATGTGTGTGTGTGTGTGTATGTGTAGGGAGGTTATATTCCACTCGTGTTATAAATGGTATTATATCAAAAACGGTAACTTAGCCATTCAGTGTTTGTATTAGTGTGTATAAGTACTGGGGTTGATATGATTGACTAAATCCCTTAAGAACTGTAACCTGTCATGGCTGCTATTTCTATGTCTGAAGCCATTAAAACAACTGTGGCTTAAACAAATGTTGATAGTCTTATAAACTCAGTTTTAATTTTAATATCCATTTCCATGACTCTGTTATGGTTTTCTACACAACTTCTAAATTTTTCATTCTTCCTATGTTTATCAATTTTCATTTTGTAATGTATATTTTAAAACAGAAGAAAAGCTTACAAAACAAACCTTGTCATAAAGTAAGGTGTTTTTATTCTACAGTTATATACATTGAACCTCCAAGCTGACCTTCTGTTCATGTGGATTGTAAACAATACCACTACAGCCCAATTTGTGTCAATGTCAAGACAAACATATACACAAATGCACACACACACACACATGCATGCAACAACTTCCTTTATAGTTTCCATCTACTAAGTTTCGCTCACAAAACACTGGTAAATCCAGGGTTATAGTCAAAATGAAGGCAAATAGCCTAGTGGTTTGGGTATTCATCTTATGATCCTAAAGTCATGAGTTTGATTCCAAGTGGTACATTTTGTTCTTCAGCAAGACACTTTATTTTACATTGCTCCTGTTCACTCAGTTGGCAAAAATGAGTAGTACCTGTATTTCAAAGGGCCAGCCTTGTCACATTGTGTCATGCTGAATTTCCCTGAGAACTACTTGAAGGGTACACATGTTTGTGGAGTGCTCAGCCAGTTGCACGTTAATTTAATGAGTTGGCTGTTCCATTGATCGGATCAGCTGGAACCCTTGTCACCATAACCAACAGACTGCCAGTTATAGTTGAAGACATTTGTGTAAGTGCCACATTGTGGTTAAGTAGTGAATGTCTTATCCACACATCCATGCCTAGGTCTACATTTGAGCTTTAAAATCTAATTTATGCCAATGCTAATGAATTGGCTATAGTGTAACTTTTGTTTCTTTGTAGGGTTCTGTCAGCTTTAGCTCATTGGTCTCCAATTTTAGCTGAAACCAAATATTTACCTGCTCTGGTGTTTCCATTCCTAAAAGTGTTTCACCAAAATCATTTATGTTGTTTTGAGATAGTTGCCACCTTCATCAGTAAGTTAATACTTTTCTCTGATAATCTTTGTTAAATAATTATTTCTTTATTTCCAAAAACTGTTTATAATGAAACCATCATATGATTGTATTGATTGTAATAACTAATTCTTTACTTTAAGGTTTTACACCTTGACAGTAGACTTAACCAGACATCCTGTCAATAGGTGAGGGTTCTCTCTGTAGCAAAAGACTGCATAAATTATTGAAGCCAAGGTTAAGATATTTATAATATTGATTTATTTCATTAATATATCCATTGTTTTTCTGCCATTTTATCAGGAGCCTTTTATGGAATCCACAATATTTGAAGCATTCTGACCTCTCTGCTCTGAAGTTAGCTTCTTCCTGTTGGTCTTGGAGGCCCTAAAAAGGGTCATGGATATTACCTTTTATCCTCTAATTAAGACATAAAAAAAGAAAAATACTAAAACAAGTCACTTACAGAGAGACTTAAGCTAAGCACTAGACAAAATGTTTTACAGCAATTATTTTAAACTTTTCAATTCCGTATTCAAGTTCCCTGGGACTAACTTTGACTTTCATCTGTTTGGCTTTGATAAAATAAATACCAATAATGCATTATTGACATCCATTCAATTTCTATTATAATATTATATAAAAAAAAATATTTTAAAAAGCTGTAAGAAATTGTACAACAAAATAAATCAATAATTATAGAATTAGTAACTTTAAAATTACTTTAAGATATTCAAGTGTGATTTGAAGAAGCATTGGCTTCTATTTCTAGCAAATCGAAGAACCACGAACCACAGAGCCACGCACACACACACACCTGCTACCGCCACATTCTCTTTTCTGTGTATTTTACGTTTGCAGAACAAAGTTTAAAATTAATGTAATTTCCTTAAGAATAATATTTATTGTTATTAATTTCTTTATTTTCAAGTTAACTGGTGTGCTCATTGGTTTGAATATTTCCCTAATCCTCCAATTAATATTCTTGGAATGATTGAGAACGTCCTTTCACGTCATGATCCCACTCTCTTGAGGCATCTGATTAAATACAAAGTCACATCTCAGGTATATATATATATATATATCATCATTATCATTTACATCTGTGTGTGTGTGTGCGCGCACACGCTTATGTATGTATATCAGTTGTCAGTTTCCCCTTGTATTGCATTTAATAATTAATTTCTGTATACACACTGTCAGTTTTCCAAACTATACATTCGATGTTGAATATTACACTTGTGGGTTGCCTACATGCACACCACCAACTCACCTTTCCCTCACTGCCTTTAACAAAGTCCACTCTGTTACAACAAATAATCAAATCTGGGTCTGAGAATAGCCCAGTATTTTGCTATATTACTTCCTACTGCAGCAAACCATGAATTACAGCTTCCTCTGACCAGTCTTGAAAGCTCTTTGGAAAAGTCATGATCTCTGCTCCTACCTCTCTGACTTAACCCATAAATTACAGTACCCTACTTTTATGCTTTTATTTACAAAAAGCCTTCTAGAATGTAGCATATGTAACTGAGGTAGTATTAAATTAAAATAGCCATCTACAGCCGTAGCCAAAAGTTTGGAACATTTCAAAAAAAATTAAAATTGTTATGCCCAAATACAATTCAATTCGAATACATACAATGTAGAGATATACTTACCTAATAATTGATCCAATGGTTCAATATCTAGAAGAAAAAATTTTCAGACGCAGGAGTGGCTGTGTGGTAAGTAGCTTGCTTACCAATCACATGTTTGCGGGTTCAGTCCCACTGCGTGGCACTTTGGGCAAGTGTCTTCTACTATAGCCTTGGGCCGGCCAAAACCTTGTGAGTGGATTTGGTAGATGGAAACTGAAAGAAGCCCATCATATATATGCATATACATATATATATATATATATATATATATATATATATATATATATATATATATATATGTGTGTTTGTGTGTCTGTGTTTGTCCCCCCACCATCGCTTGACAACCGATGCTGGTGTGTTTACGTCCCCGTAACTTAGCGGTTCAGCAAAAGAGACCATTGTTCCAAACTTTTGGCCACAAGTGTATGTTTCCTACTTAATGTATATACATCACTG
The DNA here is from genome assembly GCF_046866305.1 of Octopus bimaculoides. Classification (NCBI taxonomy): domain Eukaryota; kingdom Metazoa; phylum Mollusca; class Cephalopoda; order Octopoda; family Octopodidae; genus Octopus; species Octopus bimaculoides. The sequence continues at coordinate 154,850,356 of NC_142928.1, forward strand.
CTAGGCCAGTTACATATCTTATGGACATGCTGTGTTAAAAAATGTAATACATATTGGATGGAGGAGAAAAATCATCCTAATATCGCCAGTGAGAACACTAGATGCATTTCAACCTTTTTGAACCTTTGCAATGATGCATACTCACAGCCAACGATGTGCGCAGTGGAGAATTCATCACCTCTGATATATGAAACAATGAATAAAATATACACTTATGTTGCCTGGTTGAGAATTCATTGCCCACATCAGTGTGAAGTGTTATCTCAGGACAAATTTTGAAATAACAGGCTTATCAATAAAGTACATATATTATGATATTATCTTTTATTTTTTTATGTTTTACTTCTTTCATTCATTGGACTGTGGCCATGCTGGGGCACTGCACTACATATCAACCCCAACACTTATTTTTTTTTAAAGTCTGGTGCTTATTTTATTGGTCTATTTTGCTGAACCACTAAATTATGTAGGCATAAACAAACCAATACTGTCTGTTAAGCAGTGGTGGGAGACAAACACAATGACACATACATGCATATGTATACACACACACACATACACACACAAACAACAGGCTATGGGCTTCTTTCAGTTTTCATCTACCAAATTCACTCACAAGGTTTTGGTCAGCTTGGGGCTATAGCAGAAGATATTTGCCCAAGGTGCCACATAGTGGAACTGAACCTAGAACTATGTTACTGGGAAGCAAACTTCTAATCCCGTGGCCTCTCTTGCACCTATTGATGGCCATTCTTGAAAAAAAATTTTGCAACAAATCAGGGATACAAAAAAATGTACAGAACACTATAATAACAGGATGAGGTGTGTAGTTAAGAAGTTAACATTACAACCATATGGTTTCAGGGGGTTCAATCCCTTTGTATGGCATCATGAATGTGTTTTACTAAAGCCTTGGGATGACCAATACCTTGCGAGTGAAACTAGTGGACAGGAACTGTGCAGAAGACCATCACATGTGTTCATATGTATTTGTGTTTCTGTCACTGCTTGAAAAACACTGTGTTTTTGCTCCATGACCTAGCAGTTCAACAAATAGTGGATGATAAGTACCAGGTTTATGAATAAGAGCTGGTTGAATAAAATCCTTCTTAGCATTGCTCCAGTATGACCACTGTCCAATGACTGAAATAAGTAAAGGAATAAAATGAAGACTATTTTATTTTTATTTTTTCATTTCCTCTGTGTTTATGTTGTCATTTCTTTTTTTTATTTATTGAAATTTAAATCGTATTAGATGTTTTCAAATTAGCTTCCAGAACTAAAACTGTGTGGCTAAAATGACATGTAAGTTTCTATGGCAACAAAATATGTAAACCAACCAATATTATAACATTTGTAACTAATGCTATGAATCCCAACATATTGAGTGATCAGTTGTAAGAAGGCCTTTTTTTTTGCTTTTGCATGAGTTATCTATCCTATTTAAAATGAGACATTTTTGCTGTCCCAACATCATGTTATCTAAGCAGTTAATATATTCATTATTTGTTAAGTCTAGAGAAGAGTGCTCAGATAAATTTTTAGGCTTCATTAACGAGGAGGGGAGATAACTGACTGAAGTTAGCTTTTTTTATTATTGTTACTATATTATAGCTATAAGGAAAAGATGGACTAAAAAGGAGATCTAAAAGAGAGCAGTTATTGGGAGAAAATGGGATCATCATCGTCATTTGTCGTCTGTTTTCCATACAGGCATTGGTCGGACGATTTGAGAGGAGCTGTCCAGCTGGAAGGCTGCATCTGGCTCCAATTGTTTGTTTTAGCATGGTTTCTGTGGCTGGATGCCCTTCCTAATGCCAGCCACTTTACAGAGTGGACTGGATGCTCTTTATGTGGAACCAGTATGGGTGTTTTATACATGGCACCAGCACTGGTGCTTTATATATGGAACTGACACATGTGCTTTTTACTTGGCACTGGCATAAAAGTTTAATTTAAGATTAGGAATATAAGAGTAGATGAGGTTGATAAATGCACTAACAAATATACAGAAATGAAGTATGTGTGTGTTGGGTCTTGAATAAGGGTAAAGGGTAAAGACCCCCTTCAGTCATGAATGGCCATGAAATTGCAGCAAGGTTGTTTATGGAAGACCAGCAATTGCCCATGCATACCAACCTCCCTCTCCACATCACTGATCTTATCCAAGGGAAAGACAAAGGCAGAGAGAAAGACAACTTGGCACCAGTGATATTGCAATTCATTTCTACAGCTGAGTGAACTGGAGCAACATGAAATAAAGCATCTTGCTTAAGACACAACACACAGCCTGGTCCAGGAAGCGAACTCACTACCTCATAATCAAGCCCAATGCTCTAACCACTGAGTCATGCGTCTTGGATACTTTTGATATATTTAAAAGTCAAACAAAAAACTTGATTTTCTTTAATAGAATAGACAGAAGATGACAGCTGATAAATATCTGTCAGACATTATTGACAATTGGCTTTCTTATTAAGTTCAGTTAATATTATACTACTCGCTTAAGATTCCTTAACTGCTTACAAGGGACACAAGATGGCAAATCTTTACCAATATCCTTTCTACAATTTAAATATCGAAGATAGAGTGATAATAAAGAAAATGTATAAATTTGTACTTATTTTGTGTGTATGTATGTGTGAGTGCCTGTATGTATTTGTGCATATCATTACTACTGTTTTAACATCCACTTTTCCATGCCTGCATGGATTGGACAGAATTTGTTGATGCAAATTTTCTATGATCAGATGCCTGTCCTGTTGCCAGCCCTCACCTATTTCCATGGGAGATTCAAAATGAAGCATACCACTTGTATGACAATGACAGTCCTTTACAATTATCACACAATATCAAGACAAGGAGACACTAACACACACAAACACACATAACCGACTTCTTTTCAGTTTTCTTCTACCAGATCAACTCACAAGGCTCAGGGTCATAGCAGAAAACACATGCCCAAGTTGCCATGCTGGAGGATTGAACCTTAAACCATGGATTGGGAAGTGAACTTCTTAACCACACAGCCACAGCTGTATATACACATATAAATATATATATCACATCACAGTATTGACCATACCATCAGATACTGCTATACACTGCTGATCACAATGCGCTTCCAATTCTGTCTTGATTGCATCATTCTTTTCCATCTTGACCCAAAGTTTTGAACCAAACCATCTTCCCATTGTCGCGGAGGCCTTCCAAGTGACCTTTTCCAATTTCTTAAATACCACTTGGCAACTGCATGAGTCCACATGTCTGTGAACCTTGCAACATGTCCAGCCCAGCAGAATTTGTGCTTTCAATGCTCTGTGATCACATCATTCGTCCCTCTCCATTCTCAAATTAACTCATTTCAAATGTGCTCTCTTAATGATATTATATATGATATATATTTATATGTATCTGCCAATGTATATTCTTTCTTTAGTTTTTTAGTTTGTTTTGGCCATCACAGCTCAAAACAATGCTGAAGCATCATCTTTTTTTTAATATAAATCTTCTATTCTTATATCCATAGATTTATGCTTGGCCACTTTTAGAAAGTTTGTTCACTGAAGTTTTAACCAAGAATGAATGGTTACGTCTTTGGGATCATGTTTTCAGCAACCATCCTGCATTTTTGTTAATGGTTGTCGTAGCTTATGTCATCGGTGCTAGAGCTGCTTTGCTGAAGTGTGTCGAACTTGATGACTTCAAGGTAAATATTTAATGTATATTTTCACCATGCCACAATTGGAATAATAAACTAATGGTATTTTATATGTTTGCATGGAAGCACATGGCTTAGCGGTTAGGGTGTTGGGCTCCTGATTGTTAGATTATGGTTTCAATTCCTGGACCAGATGATGCATTATGTTCTTGAGCATAACACTTCATTTCACACTGTGCCAGTCTACTCAGCTGGTAAAAATTGAATAATCCTGCAATGGACTGGTATCCTATCCAGGGAGGAATGTATACACCAGAGAAGCAAGGAAACCTTACAGAGTAATGTGGACTAGCCATTTTGTATGTTTGTGTTTATAATGAACTGATATCCTGTATGTTTGTGTGCATGGTGAACTGATATCCTGTTGATACCTTCATATGAAGTTCTATTTTAGTTTTTCTTCAGCCAACAAAATGCTGTCAACATTGGAAATGTGATTAAAGAAACTTATCGTTTAATATCATCAACACCTGATGAGGTTAACCCATTGAAGTTAATGAATGATTTTGTTCCTTTGACAAAAGGTCAATATCCTGTGTTTAATAAGTACCCCAAGTTTATTGTTGATTATCAGGTGAGTTATAATACTTGTATCTTATGAAATTTTCCTTTTAATTTAAGCACATTATAAAAATTAAAGTAAATTTGCATATAAATTGAGCCTTTGATTATTAAACTTGAATTCACTTGTCAAAAACTTCAGTGTATAGGTGCAGGCTTGGCTGTGTGGTAAGAAACTCACTTCTCAACCACATGGTTCCAGGTTCAGTCCCACCACAAGGAACCTTGGACAAGTGTCTTCAACTATAGCCTCAGGCCAACTGAAGCTTTGTGAATGGATTTGGTAAGCAGAAACTGAAAGAAGCCCATTATATATATATGGGAGAGGGTGCTTTGTGTCTGTCTTTGTCCCCTACCGCTGCTTGATAACTGGTGTTGGTGTATTCATATCCCCATAACTTAGCTATTTGACTAAAGAGACCAATAGAATAAGTACCAGGTTTAAAAAAAAAACACAAAGTACTGGGATCGATTCATTCAGCTAAAAATTCTTCCAGACAGTGCCCTTGCATGGTTACAGTCCTATGATTGAAAGAAGTAAAAGATAAATTTCAATCTTCAGCTGATCTAATATATTCTTTTCTACTCTAGGCACAAGGCCCAAAGTATTTAGGGAAGGTGCCAGTTGATTAGATCAACCCCAGTATGTACCTGGTACTTAATTTATCGACCCCAAAAGGATCAAAGGCAAAGTCGACCTCAGCGGAATTTGAACTCAGAATATAAAGACAGACAAAATACTGCCAAGCATTTCACCTGGTGTGCTAACGTTTCTGCCAGCTCGCTCCCTTGCTGATCTAATATGTTGAATACTAATATGGCAACCTTTTTCATGGCCATAACTCTAATGAAATACATTTCCTATGTTTCAAGTAATTTCTGGAAATTATTAGGAATTTGGAGATGTTTTGTAAAATAACTAACTTTTTTGTTTATTAATGTATTAAGCTGGCGTTTGAAATATAACATTCAATTACTTGTGTAAAATGATGATGTAGAGTTTAATTTAAATATTGAATGGTTTAAAACAGGGATGTTTGTATCAAAGAATAAGCAATAGTCTTGAGTTAGCTGGTAGTAAAAATTTTTAATAAAACTTTTACTTAAGATGAAAACCGTGTTAAAGGATTAAACAAAGTTTATATCATTATTAAAGCTATTAAAATTTTTCTTAAGTCAAACATTAAAGCTTTCTGTGACCATATTTCTCATGAAATACAATTATTAAATAATTTGTTACATTCATTCAATAAATAAGAACTTGGAGTAGGTCAATAAAAAAAAAGACATTTTTAAGCTGGTTTTTGTGATAAAACTTAAATGATTTATGTATAAAATTATGGTAGAAGGATTGTGACAGAAAAGATATCTGAATTTAAACAACTGCCATAAGTATTGTATAGCCTAGTGGTTCCCAAAGTGGGTGGTATTGATCTCCTGGGGGCAGTGGAAAGTTCCAAGGGGGCATTGGAGAAAAGTGGGGCAATAATGGGGAAGCGATTTATGTAAAAATTGGGGTGATAATGGGGTAGCGATTCATGTAAAAACAACAAAACAATGGGCTCATTTGATTAAGTTTTATTTGTGAAATACAGTTGCTTTGAATTTGCTTCAGAAAGAGGTCTATGCTTGTGATGGTTAGTTGGGGTGTGGGTGCTAGAAATGTGATCTGAGTGTCAAGGGGGTAGTATCCCAAAAAAGTTTGAGGACCACTAGTCTAGCCCATACCAGCAAGGAAAAACGGGACATGAAATGGTGATGATTCATATTTTTCCCCTCATTTAGCTGCAAATACTTTCATAGAGAAATTAATTTGCAAATGTATTTTAGTTAAGATTTTTGCTAAAATAATAGACACAATAGTTGGATGTTTAATGTGCTGGGCCCAAAGATCATGAATTTAACCCTTTAGCATTCAGGTTACTCTGTCAAATGTATTGTTTATTTATTCACATCATTTTGAACTAATCATGCATTTTCTTGAAGCTTCAAGATTTCAATGGCATGTTTGTATATTTTTAGAGTAGCATTGTAGGGTAAGTGTGAGAGGCTGGATCTAGTTAGTTTTAACATAAAACAGGTAGAATATTTAGGCCAGATATGACCAGATTAAATGCTAAATGGTTGAACTGTTGCCTAATAGAGTTTCTCTTATTTTTTCAGTCATATACGAGTTGTCTTTGATACAGAAATTACCCAGCTGTAAAATCCTTGTTTATTCTGGAATAGAAAAAAATATCATTGTAGAATGATCAAATTTTAAAATATCTTTACATTAATTTTCCATTTGGATAAATTTATTGACCTTTTTTTAATGAATTTATTTATTGCCTTCCAGAAAAAAGAACGTGAAAAAATACAGCAACAAGAATTAGAGTATTTACGACAAAGGTTAGATGTTTTACTAAATCCCTTACATTCAGGACCAAACTCTTTTTGCATGTGTAGTGTTAGTATTGGTTGATTATTGTCCCCTCTTCCATGTCTTTTTGATTTGCATTTGTTTTGATGATGATTGACAGAACATGATGATTGACATAACATATCTTATTAACTGTAGGATTTAATGTAGCATTGTTTCATCATTATGTCTCTCAAAGTTAATAATCTCTGGGATCCCTGCTGCTCACAAGAATACTGTAACCATTAGGGTTTTACACCCTCATCCACTCCTCAAATACAAGCAGCGCTAAGAAGATTCATTCAGGATTCTCAGCCAATTGTCTCTTGTTTGAATAAGACTAGGAGATAGCCATCACCAGTATTTGACTGGAACTTCATTTAGAATTGTAAAAATAGAGAAAGAAAAGTTATGTCCAGCCCATTCCAGCATGGAGCATGGACATTAAATAACAATAATGATGATGATGATTTCTAGTTGAATTTTCTCAAACATGACAGAAATGTTAACGTTTATATGTTGTAATTCACTGAACATCTAAAATTTCTGAGATTTGGGAATTTAGCTGTTAGTTGATCAAATCACTTAGAGCAAGCATGATTGATCAGAACCATTTTTTGCTTCTTAAAAAAACTTGCAATTAAAGTTTTTCTCTCTGATGCAGGACAAATATTCAAAATGTTGAAATTTTCACTCTTCATAAATGAGCCATCAAAAGCACAAGTATGCAAATTAAGCTATCCACTATGGTGCTAGCCTAATTTGCAATTACTTTATATTAGTTGAATATTCTGTACTGTTGACTGGAGAGGGAAACTGGGTGCATCTCTGGGGAGCAGTCAACGGACCATGAAATGGTCCATCAGGAGACTCACATCCCTTTTTTTCTGCATATCAAAAGCATAGATAGAATCTGTTTACATACTTATTATAAAGCTGGCTTTATAATACTTAAATTTAACTCATTTTAATTGTCTTTTTTATTTACAAACTTTTAATATATTACTATTGTATGTCAGGAGAAAGAAGCTATTTAATAAATTACTAGTTCTATTAAAATTGTAGTTACATCTGTTCTTTTGCTTTATATTTGTTGATATCAGTCTAACTATGCTGGAATAGTTATTTTATCTATGTATTTTGTCTATATGTTCATAGATAATCAGATGCAAGTTTCAAATATCTCAAGCATGCTTGAAACAGTTGGTAAAATTATTTTTAAATAGGTGTTCTAGACCAAGATTGTTTAAGTTTTTGTCTACTCACCAAGCATATAGTCATATAATCTTTCTCTGAATGCAAATCATACATAGCTAAATATGGAACAATTTTTTTTTTTTTTTTTTTAATTGAAAATGATATTTACTAACTTATTCAGACAACTGTCTCTGGAACTCCATAAAGCAACACTACATAGACAACAAGAAGAAGAAGCTTGGTTCCGACAACAAAAACTGTTATTGGAGGCTGAAGATAAACGACGGAAAATCATGAAAGAGGAAGAGGGAAAACTTGCAGAACGACGAAGGCAGTAAGTTTTATGTCCAGTTACTGTAAATTCATAATGTCAGAAGTTGTTGTTTAACCCCAAGTAAACCATGTCTGAGGAGAGGAGATCTATGATCAAAGGCATTCCAGTTGTAACTACTCCATCTGTTGATTATGTCTAGAATTACACTCTCCAATGTGATGGTGCTGTTTCTTGTTGGAGGAGAGACTACTTAGAGTCACTGTCATTAGCTTAGGCAACTATGTATTTGGTGAAAACAGTAAAATATCAGACAAGAAAGTTTTTAATTTGCTGTCATATTTCTACAGTTAAACTCTATTAAGGTAACTTTATCTTTTATTCTTCCTCCATAAATAAAATACATTTTAGTTTAGTATTAAGATTAGTTCCATTATTGGGCCTTAGGAAAAGAAATCATTATTTTACTGCAAGGAAAATAGCATTTCTGTCCATTGATGTGGGTTCAACCTGTTTTCGTATTCATGCATGTTGACGTGATCAAGATGTTTTCCTAACTTGCAATTCATTCTTCTAAACACTTGTTGTACTTGGTTTGTCTGACACATCACTTCTTGAGTGTTCATAAACATTTTAGCAGAATGTTGATAATAATGAAGTTTTACTTAGCTAATTTATAAATTATTGTGTTGATTATTTTTAGAAACTCATTCAGTTATTTAAAGACGATTCTTGCTTCTTTAGTGTTTCCATTTTATTCATATGAAGTACAACTGAAGTGATAATATTTATATTATATTTTGATTACTTATATAATGGATATAAAACTTAGAGAAAATCTCATTGCAATTTATAAGGTTACAGACAATGAATAAAGAAGCAAAAGTTAAACAACTGAACCTTCTGGATGATGTCCGACACAAATTCCTCAGTTTACTTCGGAAACAGCATGAAATTGAACTCCATCGCTTGAACGATCAGGTTTCTAGTCAGGTTGGTATCTGCTAAATGTCTTCACTTATCCTCATTACTACCTTTATCATTTTCATGGCCAGATTTTCAATATCTCATGAGTTCTGCAATGCAGTAACTCTTTATGCAATTTAATTTTATGTCATCTCATCCCACTGTTCTGAAATTTAACATACCTTTATTCTTTTATGAATTTTCACAACAACAAAAACTAGTACTGTCTACTAGGTACTTATGATACATCTTCACCCAGCATAATCACTTTGGGGATGCTTGTCCATGATGATGCCATATAAAAAGCACTAGTGATGGATCTACATAGAAAGTACTGATGATGGTGCCTTGTAAAAAGCACTGGTGCCACATAAAAAGCACCCAGTACCACTCTGTATAGTGGTTAGCATTAGGAAGGGCATCCAGCTGTAGAAACTAAGCTAAAACAGATTATGGAACCTGATGCTGGTTTCTAGCCTTGTCAGCTACTGTCAAACTATCCAACCCATGCCAGCATGGAAAATGGATGTTAAATCATGATGATCATGATGATGATGACGATTATATCTTTACCAACAGAGTTTTCTCTGTTGCAATCATTTTGATGCTCATTTAGTCTTCTCGACTCACTTCTGTTGAGCTTTTCTCACCTGTTATGATTATACCTCTAACAAACCGTGTTCAGCTTGTAACTTTTAAATAACTGCATATAATCCCTAGGCAACCTTTTTCAGGCAGCAGGCTGCAAGAGACAGGACTCATCATCAAGCAGGCTGCACTACTAAAAAAATTTATGGTAATTTTTCATTGGCATGCCATTCAGAAAATCTCATGGGTTGCAGTTTGCCTATGACTGACTTATATTCACTGTTTCTGTTCCTTTGACATACAATATCACATTGCTTGTACAATGGTGATACTTTTTCAACTATGACATGTTGTCAAGATAAGGGCACACATACACACACATGCACACACAGGCATGCACGCACACACATGCACACACACACACCAGACTTCTTTCAGTTTCTGTCTATCAACTCCACAAGGCTTTGGTCAACCTAGGGCTATAGTTGGAGGCATTTGCCCAATGTGCCAAACATTGTGGGACTGAACTTAAGATCACATGGTTGGGAAGCAAGCTTCTTGGTCACACAGCCATGCTTGTATTTGTGCTAAATTTAAACTTGGTCACCAATCATGCTGCTGTTGGATCTTGAGGTTTAAAATGTGCAATATCTAACTTGCATGCTTCTCTGCTGTTGAATCAGCTTTAGGTTTTTTTTAATGTGTTGAAGCCATATATCAAATAAGAGTAACCTGCAGCATAACAGAAGTGATGTAGGGAGTGCCAGTCTCAGGGAATAATCATCATTCCCAACTCATGGATCATGGACATTTTTTTATCCTTACTTCATAAACTTGTCTTCTTACTGAGTGTCATTTCATTGAGATAAATCACTTTGTGGTTTTTGTCTATTTTCAGGAGTCACAGCATGCAAGAGAATTAGAAGATGTTATATCAGAAGCTGAGATGAAAAAATTTGAAAGAGAGCTAGAGAAACGCTTGTATGAACAAGTAAGTATATTCCATACAACTAGTTTAATGAAATCAAATATAGTGAACCAGTAATCGTTTCATCGGAATCTGATTCAATTATCACTATTGCTCATACATGACATTAAAAAAGATCTAAGACAAAAATGGGAAACTGTCTCACTGACAGGATCTGAACCACAGATCACTTGCCAAATGACTGTGTACCAGCCAATCCCTTCTATCTTAAATTAATTACTTACATTCATTTTTCTCTGCTGTTTTATTTAATAGTTTGCTGTATTTTTTCCAACTGTGATATTTTTATCTCTACAAGATAATTTAGTCAGATAATTAGCATAACAGGACAGGTTAAATTTTATATATAAATATTATATTTTATATATATACTAATACATAAGGTGTGCCCAGCTCATCAATTGAATATTTGCAAGAAATAATCTCATAGCATATTATACTAACTGTCAATACATTTTTCTTCAAAATGTCACCATGGCCATCAACAACATTTTATTCTTGATTTCCATGGTGTTAGACAAATTTAAAATGTTTAGAACTATCTTAATTTTATTAAAAATCTCAATTTGTTCACCACCATCCCATCTTATTATCTTTTAATGTTTCCCCTACTTATCAATCTCAATTTAATCATCCACTGAAACAGCAACATCTACATTACCATCATCATCATCATTATCATCATCATCCCATCCACCTAAGTAATATTCTATATTTATAAACACTATTATCTTGTGTACATTATAAGAATTTTTTACTTTTTGCAAACTTAATGAAATATGAAACAAATAAGTTTAATAGTGGAACTCAAAAGTAAATAATTCTATAAGCAACATCATTCGGAATACTGGATTAAAGAACCCCTTGGGTAGCATCATCATCATCATCTTCATCGTTTTATCTGCTTTCCATGCTGGTATGGGTTGGATGATTTGACAGAAACTGGCCAGGCAGGAGACCACACCAGACTTCTTTGTCTGTTTCGACATGGTTTTTACAGCTGGATGCCCTTCCTATCACTAACCACCCAGCAGAGGGGACTGAGTGCTTTTTACATGGCACCAGCATAGGCGAGGTCAACCTTCACCTTTTTTTTTTTATCAAAGGGTCTTTTTTTCCCACAATTCTACATTCTATTATTTATAGCCTTAACTTAAAGGCAGTAAACTTGCAGAATCATTTGCATGCTGGGAAATGTTTAGTGGCATTTCGCAGTCTTCACATCCTTAGTTCAAAATCCACTGAGGTTGACTTTGCCTTTCGTCCTCTCAGGGTCAATAGAATAAGTACCAGTCAAGTACTGGGTTGATGTAATCAATTCCCCCCAAACTGCTGGCCCCTCTGCCAAAATTTGAAATTATTATTTATAAACTTTATCTACTTTGATTTTCACCATTAAAAATATTTTATTTCATATTTTGCAAATTTCTAAAAAGATAATAAAAACTTCTTAGAATGTAAACAACATTTAAGCACGGGTGTGACTGTGTGGTAAGAAGCTTGATTCCCAACCACATGGTTCTGGGTTCAGTCCCACTGCATGGTAACTTTGGCAGGTGTTTTGTACTATAGCTCCAGGCTGACCAAAGCCTTGTGAGTGAATTTGGTAGACAGAAACTGAAAGAAGCCTGTCATATATATATATATATATATATATATATATATATATGTATATATACATATATATATGTATATATTTATATGTGTCTGTGTTTGTCCCCCTGCCATTACTTGACAACTGATGCTGGTGTGTTTATATCCCCATAACTTAGCGATTCGGCAAAAGAGTCTGATAGAATAAGTACTGAGCTTACAAGGAATTTCTTCAACTAAAACCCTTTAAGGCAGTAGCCCAGCATAGCTGCAGGCAAACGACTGAAACAAGTAAAAGAATAAAAAAGAAAAGGAAATGTGAACAATATAGAAGTCTCACTGGTAAGAACAAAGCTTCTAAACATGGATGGAGATGGTAGCTCATTTGTAATGACCTCAGATATGGGTTCATGTCCCACAAGTAGCCTTTGACATTTTTTCCTATCTGAGAGGGTTTTCAACCCAATATTCGACATGCTATTATTTATTGCTTTATCTGCTCTGAGATCCACCATTAAAATGTTTGTATAATATTTTTCTGATAATATTTTTTAGGAGACACTGCGAGAATATATTCAGACTTCTAATGCACTCAAGTCTGATGAAGAAATCTCTAAGAAACATGCTGAACTTGAGTCAAGAATTATGGAGTGTATGATTGAGTTATTAGGAGATAAAAGACACCAGGTAATAAGGATTTCTAATATAGGCATTAAGCCACATGTTTGGGTGGGAGAAGCATAAAGTTGATTAAAAATTGCTCCCAGTGGGTAGTATTATATACATACATACATACATACATACATACACACACACACACATACACATACGCATACACACATACCATACTTAAACATCTAATGCAATTATTGTTACAATTAATGTGGTCACAGTACGACTAAGTAGGTAACAAATGTTGTTTTTTTTTGTCTTGCAAGTACTTGGTGACCCTGTCAGTGCAGGTGCCACTTAAAAGCACCCAGTCCACACTGTAAAGCGGTTGGTGTTCGAAAGGGCATCCAGCTGTAAAAGCCTTGCCTAAACTGACCTCGTCTGTGCTTGTGCCATGTAAAAAGCACATAAAAGGTCTACTCTGCTGAGAGGAGATAGGTGGTTAAAGTTGGTAAAAGAGAGAGATGTTGAAAATGATGTGTCTTGGTATATCTTCAAGTTAAAGGTAGATGAATATGAGTGAAATGGTTCTGAGGATTGGATAGGGTGAATGGATAGGTAAGTTTGTGAGAGTGGGAAATGGAAGGGAAGAAGGCAGTGTAGTGAGTGAACACAGGTGGAGGACAGGGTGTAGATATAATTAAAACTATGACTTTAATACATGGTCTCTACACATTGGCTTTTGGGTGTAATTTTCATTTTTGTCCATGAAATAATGTACAGAGTCAAATTAAGTTGCAATACTATATTCAAAAAACATTTATTTATAAACCAAATATTGTTATTATTTTTTCCTCATATTTTAGGAGATTGTATCTGAGAAAGTACGTAAGGATATTCTTCGTAATTCTTCTAAACTTATCCCAGCAGATATTGAGAAATGTGATATTGAAACAGAAAAAGAAAATCAGCCAGGTAATTTTATTCAAGTAAAATGACCTACTAGCTTGTTATGAATGAATGTTTGATTATCCTTTTTAAATTTTTTAAGTTAAAGAATTAAAATATTAAATGATTGATTAAATGTTCCAATCACAACACTATCTAAATGTTTTTAATCAAGACATCAAGGCTTCTGCATGGTCACCTGATTTGCTAGAAACAGTAGCCAAATATCTCATATTACAACCTAAATGAAGGGAAGGATGCATTGGACAATGTAATTTTAGATAACTATATTCCATAAAAAAATTAATAAAAGGTAAAAAACACAGGCTGGTGACATATATTTGCTCAATCAGGATTGACTTTTGTGCTCAACCAATTCCTATAAATTTCTGAAGCTCACTACATTTAGCTGGCATTAATTAAAAATCTGTAATGACCCAGAACAAATACCACAAGGCATCTTGTCTAACACTCTGATGTTTCTCTTATCCATGTGATTGCCTTAATCTATCACCTAATTAAACACAAACACTTGGTCATTAAGGTGCCATTAGCAGAGTTCAATGCTGTTGCAATTATTCCAGCCTTGCCTCTAGTATGAAGATAACTTCACTTCCATCCTCCCACTCATCTCAGAGGCCCTAAAAAGTGGATGTCATGGCTGCTCTTGTCCCTCCAATTTAAAACAACAAAGAAAAAAGCATGTTTGATCTGTGATCTTTCCTTAAACATTTTCCATACAACTAATCCATCTAACTTCACAATTTGAACAATTGAATTGTTGTTTGCTATTATTGTCTCTGCAGATAATACCTATGACATAGACAAGGACAAAGGTCTTGATGAATCATTGGATATAACTCCAAACTGTAAGCATAATAATCATTTCTTATTAACTTATAAATCTCAGTTAATGTTCAGAAAAATTTTAATAGTCTTGGTCCCAAGCCCATGCTGGATTATCAATTTTGCCAAATTAAAAATGGTCATGCAATAGTAATTCAGAGTAAATTCTCAGAAGATGACTAGTAACTGTAGTTAAAAACTGTGTGTACGCTCGGCAAGTGTGTGCGTGCGTGCGTGCGTGCATGTGTGTTTGTGTCTGTTTATGGAAATGCATGTGGCGAGTTGCTTCCCTTTATCTAGCAACCATAACTTTGCACAAAGTAACAGACTGTTAACAACGTAAATATCGCTGAGGCCTCTGAAGACTGCACCTCGGCTTAGCCACAGCCCAATGATGAAATCAGTAAAAGAATGTATTGAGTTTTCTTTCTAATTAGACAAAAGAGAAAGAAAAGTAACTAATCATCCCAATATTTGTATGCTCATTGCTATTAAACATTTGTTGTTTTGAAACTAAACAAAAGGTTGCATTTATGTCAAATAACTAAATAAATAAATAAAAAAACCCTCGAAGTCATTTGCTGTTGGTTGATGGTACCTGTAAAAGAAGTGGTTAGGTTACCTCTTTGGATAATGCCTAGTCAGTGATATACTGCAAGCCATTGTCTCTTCAACTCTATTGATTCTTTCAGTGCACTACCTTTTTGTATTTCCTTTTAGTATGCTTTTGGCATTTAATTCACCCCATTCTCATCTGTATAATAAGGAATAGATAAACGCACAGTGTTTCACTATTAATTCAAACTCATCATGATGGTAGTGAAACCTCTCAGATTATAAAATATATATTAGCGACAGAGGCAGTGTTAATACTCAGAGGTAATGTTTATCCCCACTTATATATATATTCTAGCAGAACATCCACATTTAAGTGAGGTTAAATATTCTTTTCTACTCTAGTCACAGAATACTCTAGAAATTTTGGGGGAGATGGCCAATTGATTAGACCAACCCCAGTATGCAACTGGTACTTAATTTATTAACCCTGAAAAGATGAAAGGCAAAGTCGACCTCAGCGGAATTTGAACTCAGAACGTAAAGACAAACGTAATACGCTAAGCATTTCGCTCGGTGTGCTAACATTTCTTTCCAGCTCACCACCTTAGCAAGGATAACTATTACCTCTCAGATTGCATAAGTTAAAAGCTGGAATCCAATGAGAGTTGTGGTGGTTTGCAGCAGTAAAAATTGCATTTAAATGGTTAAACTTGCTCTGAATTCAATAAATTTTAACATGCCATAGGCACAAATGTGACTATGTGGTTAACAAGGTTGCTTCTCTACCTCATGGTTCAGGGTTCAGTCCCACAGCATGGCACCTTGGCAAGTATCTTCTATTCTTCTATGTATAGCCTTGGATTTAATACCTTAGATTTGGTAAACGAGAACTGAATGAAGTCCATCATGTGTGTGTATCCTTGATTTGACATTGTATGACAATAATAAAATGATTGTCATTGTCATACAAGCAGTGTCATTCATTTCCATTATTCTGCAAGAACATGTCTAGCCATGGGAAATATCACCTTACCTGGAAACAAGTGAGGGTTGGTGACAGGAAGGGCATCCAGCCTAGGAATTCTGCCTCAATAAACTCTGACTCATGCAAGCATGGAAAAGTGGACGTTAAAATGATAATGATAACAATGATGATGATAGTGATGATACATTGTTTATGAAATTTTATAAATTATTTGATTTGTATATCGTGGTAATTTTGGTTTATGTTGAATGTACTTTCAGTTTGCTTCAGCAAAGAAAGACACCGAATACAGACTGAAACAAAGTTTATGAATGAAATTCGTCAGCTGCGACAACGTTTGGCCAGAGAGAGTTACCAACAGAAACCACCATCATAACATCAACACGTTACTAAGATATTCTGACAAGCTTTTCTCTCAGATACTTCTTGAGGAATAATGGGTTTACGAATGCAAGTTTGTGCTTGAGCATCATTGTATATGACAGAACCAACTGCTCATTTGTGTAGTTTAGGTTGCTGCCATTGTCATTAAGTAGCTTCAAATAAGTCTGCTTGAACAGTGTGGATACTTAGATGTAAATAATAGAGATTGTTTGCTGGAGAGCTCTGCATCATACATGCTGTCATTAGTGTTACTGAGTTTATATACATACATACTTACATACATATATATATATGTATATTTGTGTGTGTGTTAACATTCACACTCACTGCTGGAAATTTATTACCTGTGAAAAGTTTTTTACATACATAAGTTAAAAGCTGGAATTCAATGAGAGCAGTGGTGGTTTGCAGCAGTAAAAATTGCCTTTATTGGCAATGTTTAAAGTTTCTGAGGTTTGTACACCATTGGCAAAGGAACTCTAGATGTTTGGGACAAAGTCCTTTTTTAAGAAGAGAGAAAAAGATTATACTTTTTTCTCTTTGTCTGTAGTCCATGCAAGTTTGGACATTGTGTACACAAAGGACAAAACAGCCTTTTCTCTCTTTCCCCAAAGAACGTTGTAGGAAACACTGGATATTCTTCACCCCAGTGGCATTTGAACTTCAAGTGTTGCATCCCATCAAAAAGGGCACCAAAGAATAATAGATCGAAGAGGAGGAGGAGGACAATGGCATAAATATATTTTAATTTTTAACTACATATTTTATCTGTTTTACTTATGAATTGGCTTTGTATATGCTTATATTTATTTATATTGAGTATTACATAATAAACACATGAAATAATAATACGTACCTGATTTTTAATTATAAGTTAGGGTTGTAATATATAACTAAATACTTTTTATTTTAGCTCATCAAAAATGAATTAAATCTACATCTTCTAACATAGTTTCTTTTTCTAATAAATTTCTTTAAATGATTTTATGATAATATGTTCGTTTCTGTTAAAATTTTTCTTTAAATTTTCAAGTGTTGACTTGTTTGTATCCAGTGTCCCCTGTCTGAATCTTGTGCCAGTGGCACATAAAAAGCACCATTCGAATGTAGCCGATGCCAGTACCCACTGATTGGCTCGCATGCCGGTGACACATAAAAAGCACCCACTACACTCTCGGAGTGGTTGACGTTAGGAAGGGCATCCAGCTATAGAAACATTGCCAGATCAGATTGGAGCCTGGTGCAGCCACTAGCTCTCCAAACCTCAGTCAAACTACCCAACCCATGCCAGTATGGAAAACAGACGTTAAACAATGATGATGATGATGATGATGATGGGGCCTTTTGACCTTGTGCCCTCCCTTCAAGAAATTCCTGGGACTGCACCTGGAAATATGCCCTGTGCATTATATGACATGCAGAACAGGCAAAGGGTCAAACAACTAATGGACCCCACTGCCTTCTTGTTATCTGCTGCTCCTTTGTGAGCTCACAACTGCCTGAAGTTGATACTACTACTCAAGTTAAGAACCACTGCTACAAATGAACAGAACAAACGAGTGAGCATGCCTTTCTATGTGGAACCTCATCATACAGAACAAGTCTTAAATTGTAGGCAATGATTTTTAGTAAAGAATGAAAAGTTGGATTAGGGTGTAAATATTTAACCTTTGACAGATCTCACAATTTTCCATAATTTTCTTTGAGATCTCGCAATCATAACAACAAAACCTGCTACCAATCACTGGCCTTCCTCATCAACTTTAGAATGTACTTCAGCTCTAATTAGATGTTGACTCTCTACAAAGCTCAAGTATGACCAACAATGTAGTACTGTTTTCAGGTTGCTACTCTACACATTTCCTGGATCACTTCAAAAGGAGACAGGTTATTTGACTGCATCTCACTCACTCTCCATCACTCTACAACCACTAATCCACAGATATTCTCTGTGTGTTCATTTCCATTTCACTTCAAGTATATCATTCATACTTTAATAAAAGTAGTAATGTCGCACACTAATTTATTTTGGTATATACGTATGTATCATCAGTAGTTCATATATCTGAAAAAGAAGCACACTCTAAAACAGAACAGTAATATATTTAGAAGGTTGTTTGTTATGGCCAGTTAGAGAGTGACTATTGGTTTCAGACCTTTAAAATACTTATCTGTATAGGAAGCTTGTCAGACTCAAATGGTCAGAGGCACATGACCTTTCTACAACTGGAGGGAGAAAAACGTCATGGTCAGTTAGTTTTGTAAACAAAAGATATCCAGAACAATACCCTTCTGGTAAGCTTTCGGGTAGGTGGGGTTATCCCCCTTACATTGGTTCCAGTCATGTCTAAGGATTTTTAAAGCTAGTGGTGTGTTCCTATTCAGCAAATGGGGAATTCCAAGTTTGCAACAGGAAACACCTCTGATTAGGGCATTGATTAAACACTTCTTTTCTAGAGCTTAAAAAGGTCTCCAGATCAAGTGAGTTTTTCAGGATCCTTGCTCTCTTGGCCAAGCAAAGCTTACATCATTTGCTCCTGTTGAGGTATGACCCTGGATGTTCTAAGAGCTTCCATTTAATTATGTGTGGCATATCCTCCTATTTTAAACACCACACATAGTTGGCTAGGGATGTGATATTGTGCATCTCCAGTATCCTAAATGAGGACCTGTAGTTACTCAGGTGCTGCTTAAAGGGGCCACCTATGGAACTGCCATGTTTCCATGTCTGTGCACTTGCACTAGTGGTGTTATAGCTGCTGTTGTTGCTATTGTTAACTCTGCTGCTGGGCCTGATGCAGGTGCTGCTGTTGCTCCAGTCACAAGTGTTGTTGCTACTTCTGGATGTGATCCTGGTGCTGTAGTTGCAACTGGTGTAGCTGACACTGCTGGCTGCATTGCTATTGGTGTAGCCATTGGTGTTGCTGCCATAGCTGGCTCTGCCACTTGATGCATTACTGGTGTGGCTGCTGCTGCTGCCACTGACATTGCTGTTGTTGTTGGCAGATGTGTCACTGATGCTGTTGCTGTCACTGTGGTTGCCAGAGCCGGTCACCACCTCATTCTCATACACTACCCTCTCAACAGGCAGTGTATGAGCTTGACTTGCTGACCACTTGTCAACACACTCCAACACGCCTATACTGTCTTCTCATCCCGTCTTTTCTACCACAGCTGCTGTGGCCTCAATTCTTCAGACCTAGCTGATGTTGAGTCACTCCCAACAAAACCTGTTTGATTCACTTATTCTTTTACTAGCTTCAGTCATTTGATTGCTGCCATGCTGGAGCCCTACCTTGGAGGGTTTTAGTTGAACAAATCGACCCCCAAGACTTATTTTTTAAGCCTAGTACTTATTCTATCCATTTCTTTTGCCGAACCGCTAACTTATGGGGACATAAACACACCGACACTGATTGTCAAGTGGTAATGGGGAGATAAATACAAGCACACACACACACACACACACACACATATATATATACGACGGGCTTCTTTTCATAACCCATATTGTGTTTCCCTTCACACAGGTGTCACAATAGCCTTGAGTACCAATCTTTTTTCCTTAGAGAATCACTTATCTGAAATTTCCCTGCTTCCCATATTTTTGCTGCAATTGTTCAAAGGAGACTAACAACCTCAGTTATGTTAGTCTTAAAGTGCTTTGTGTAGACCCTTATTCCAGACAAACTGTATATTTAAAAAATGAAATTGTAAACAAAAAAAAGATGATGATATTTAAAGTCATTAGATAGAGCCCCACACGAAAATGCCTTGTGGTATTTATTCTGAATTCTTGCATTCTGAGTTCAAACCCCTTTCAGGGTTGACCTGGGATTAAACAATGTTATAATAACATCATTTCTGCAACCAAACACATCCCATTCTCTAATTTAGAATCAATATGTATAAGAAGTATAAGATGGAAGTGTCTTTCATCCCTCTTGGATTGATAAATAAAGTACAAATACTAGTCTTCTAGAGTCAATAAAGTATTTGTCTAGAGCAGTGAACTGACAAGATCATTCAAGTGTCAGTTGGGATGACTTCCACCTTACCCTATTTAGGTGATTGTCTAAATTCATTGCCCAATTTAATACTACCAGCTGGTCCTTGGATGCCCCAGAGTTCCCTCAGTCGCAAACAAGTAAGCCAAGCTGCAGGCTTGAAGTTACCTTTCTCCCTCTCGTGGGACTAGTAAAGGGCTATGGTCACTATCCTTCCTGCTCGACTAAACATTAAAAATAAAAGGTCAATAGTGATTGAGCAGACTTATGACTAAAGGTCATCTATCTGTTGCTGTCCCATGTTTTTAGATGCATCTAAGTCTACATTATATAATATTTCTTACTCTTATTAAGATGCTCGAGGTTTGATGTAAGGAAAACTAGGCAGCTGTTTCTTGCAAGTTAAGTGACCATATTGAATCACGACTATTGGCTTGTAATAAGTCCATGATGATACAGCTGCTGTCAAAGTATGAGAAGAAATGGTGAAACCAAGCAGATGCTTTTGCTTTGTTCGTTTTCTTTCTTTGTCTTTTTGTTGTTTTTTTTTGTTTTGTTTTTTAAGATCCTAATCTATCTGATATCATTTTTGTACTTGTCACAAATTAACACCGAGGAAATCAGTGTTAACACAATGTGAAAAAAAAATTTGACATTTATATCTTGGGCCAGTTAATGTAATGACTCACCAGATTCCCTCAGCAATTGCAACATTAATGTCACACACACACACACACCACAATACAACACACAACAGAGCTGTCTCTCATTACATTATTGGCAAATGTATCCTTCTATCCTTAGTTGGAAATGCTGCATTTTCTACTTTTTTTTCCACTAAGGCTCTGAAATAAAGTCTATCACATATTTTTTTTTTTTATATTTCAATAGCTGCAAGTTTAACTCTAAAAAAATATATATGAAATAATTACGTTGAAAATAATCTAAGTATACTTTATAAAAAAATTTCAAAATAATACAAAGTTGTATCAATAATAATTTCTGATGTGAAAAATATGTCTGGCCTTGAAAAATATTACTTCACTTGGAAACAGGTGAGGGTTGGTGTCAGGAAGGGCATCCAGCTGTAGAAAATCAGCCTCAGCAAATTCTGCCTGAACCTTGCAAAGATGGTGAGGTGAATGTTAAGTGGTAGTTGTGGTAGTGGTGGTGGCAGTTGCAATGATGGACACAAGGCCACAAATTTGGGGATGGAATTAGTTGATTAAATTGATTCTAGTACTTGACTGTTACGTTATTTATCAGCCTCATGAGGATGAAAGATAAAGTTGAACATGTCAAGATTTGAACTCAAACTGTTACTGAATAGTGTGGATTTAACATTCTCTGTCACTTCCATCTTATACTTCTTATACATATTGATGCTAAATTAGAGAATAGGATGTGTTTGGTTGCAGAAATGATATTATTATAATATTGTTTAACCCCAGGTCAACCCTGAACAGACTTATAATGAAAAACATTCTACCTGCAACCTTTACATTTTTTTCAGATACAGTTATTTCCCTTATTATCCAATGTGTCCTCCTCTTTTAAAAATTATAGTAGGGTATGATTTGAGAGAGAGAGAGAGAGAGAGATGAAAAGGCACTCTCATTGGCTTACAGGAATGGATGATCTCTGAACCAAATTTTTAGTGGTGTAGTGTGGCTCCTACTAGTTTCAAATCATCTTGCTCAGATCCCCAATGTAGAACCACAGCCTAACTAGTTTACCATAAAAGATAAATGCCAGCTATGAGAAATTAACTATGTCACCATAAAAGGCATTAATGCCTATGTGAACATGGTTTGGTCAGTCAGATCAGCTGGTGTGCAGTCAAATAAGTGATAGACTTGAAATTAAGTTTTGTGAATTCCTTCACTATAGTTTTACTGAAGATTCTAGAAGCTTGACTCAATGTTATAAAAAACTGGGATACTGAACTTCCAAATTGAACGGTCTCTGGTGCTACACAGAACTATATCAATTAGTTTTGTGATAAGGTGTTCTCACTCCTACTTATTTGGTCTTTAATAACCAAAGATGATTTTCATATAATTAAAATATTTTATGCAATGAAGTCTTTTAACTATAACGTTTACCATCTCATGTATGCCATTTTATTCAAATTACTGTTGTACATATGTAAATGCAAATGTTCTGAGTAATACAGAATATGGAAATGTATTTTATGATTAATGAGATCATTTTCATCTTTACTGCAACCTACTTAATATCGTGTACTATCAACAATGAGTAAATGACCAGCTCCACTAAATGATGACCAACTTAAATGATATTTAATTATATCCCTTCACATCACAAACTAAAATTCCACTGTTGGTGAATGGAAACTATCTTTTTATCCTTTCAATGTCAATCTAGTAACAGTCAATATAGTAACTAAGCTCAATTTGACTGTTTGCTTAAAATGTATGACCTAATGTTGTGGTTCTCAAACTAAAAAATACCAGTCCCACCACCTATTGGCCAACCAAAATATCAATGACATTTTTTTTACCTCTTCCTTTTTTATAGAAGACAAAATGGTGCTTGCAACCGTATAATTCTTCTTTCAAGCCTCTATTGTTTCTACAAGTAATAACAGTTTTAAACCATCTCAATTTTATTAAACATGGCAAGTTGTTCACCCTTTTTTAAAATCCTCAGGGCACTCCTGGCCACAGAGAGTATTAGGCCTTCTCCTATAATAAATACTTGCTTAATGTCAATGCAAGAAATATTTTTTTATTATTATGAGGACTATTATGATTGGCAGAAAGGACATAGGATTAGTAAATTAGTGAGAACATCTGGTGCTTGCCAGCTCTTAACATTCTGACTTCAAACTCTGCTGCTGTCAGTTTTGTCTTTCATCCTTCTTGGATTGATAAATAAAGTACAAATCAAGTAGTAAGGTGAATGGTATTATGTAACCCCTACCCAACATCAAAAGTTCTATCAAAAGCCCTATCAAAAGTCCTGCCCAAAATCCTATCAAAAACAACATGATGATTGACTTGGAAAACTGTTAGAAAACATTATAATACCAGAGTATTAGTAATGCCTAGGGACAATTATTTCTGGCCAACAATACCAAATATAGTAATATTATTTGCCTATAGTTTTGACTTTAAGCTTAGACATTTCAAGTCTGAATTTGTAGAATGCTATCTGCTTCAGCTTTATTGTGGGCATCATCTGAGTTTTGTGGAATATCCTGCTCAGTATGTAGAAAAGGAGTAGGTAGTAACTCTATAAGATGTACCCGGTGCAAGCTATGGACACATAAGAGGTGCAGCAACATCAAAGGCAGGTTAACTAGCAAGTTAGTTTTTGTTTGTGGCAGATGTTCAGGTGCAATAAACACTGTAAACAAGCAGGAAACAACTTCTATCTCATTCCAGGGTGAAAAACTAGAGGTAGTCGATAGCTTCCGCTATCTGGGCGACCAAGTTAGTAGTGGGGGTGGGTGCGCTGAAAGTGTAGCTGCTAGAATAAGAATAGCCTGGGCAAAGTTTAGAGAGCTCTTACCCCTGCTGGCGACAAAGGGACTCTCACTCAGAGTAAAAGGCAGACTGTATGACGCATGCGTACAAACAGCCATGCTACATGGCAGTGAAACATGGGCTGTAACTGCTGAGGACATACGTAAGCTCACAAGGAATGAAGCCAGTATGCTCCGTTGGATGTGTAATGTCAATGTGAATACCCGTCAGAGTGTAAGTATCTTGAGAGAAAAGCTGAACATTAGAAGCATCAGTTGTGGTGTGCAAGAGAGACGATTGCGCTGGTTTGGACATGTGGTGAGAATGAATGAGGATAGCTGCGTGAAAAAGTGCCACTCCCTAATAGTTGAGGGAACCCATGGAAGAGGTAGGCCCAGGAAGACCTGGGCTGAGGTGGTGAGGAAAGACCTTCGTACATTGGGCCTCACCGAGACGATGACTACTGACCGAGACCTTTGGAAATGTGCTGTGCGTGAGAAGACCCGGCAAGCCAAGTAAGATCGTTGCCAGTGCCCCTGGACTGGTTCTTGTGCGGGTGGCACATGAGATGCACCATTTTGAGCGTGGCCGTTGCCAGTACCGCCTGACTGGCTCCCGTAGGATTTTCGAGCGAGATCGTTGCCAGTGCCCCTGGACTGGCTTGTGCGGGTGGCACATAAAAGACACCATTTCGAGCGTGGCCGTTTTCGTGCGGGTGACACGTAAAAGCACCCACTACACTCTCTGAGTGGTTGGCGTTAGGAAGGGCATCCAGCTGTAGAAACTCTGCCAAATTAGATTGGAGCCTGGTGTTGCCATCCGGTTTCACCAGTCCTCAGTCAAATCGTCCAACCCATGCTAGCATGGAAAGCGGACGTTAAACGATGATGATGATGATGATGATTAGTAATTGTTATAGATTGAGATGAAGTATTTACTGGTTCTGAATAATCATTGGGATGCTGTCCTAGCTATTTTAACCTTTAACAGGCTGTAGACGCATCATGTTGCTGTATGAGTTTTTTCCCCTCTCAGTGCAACACAATGTACCTGCAGCTACAGGGAAGAAAATTTGTACAATGCTATGATGTGCATCAGTGTGCTGAAAGTTAAAGCTATGCTTTCATCAAGAGAAATCTTCAGTGATCGAGGAACCTAACGTTTTCTCCTAAACATTTAAATGATGGCTGACTTGAACTATTAAATAAATACAACCAAAAGTAAAGTTCTAGCATGTTTTATTGAACAGTTTTTAATACAGGGCTGAGGGAAAACACCTCAAGGTAGCATTTTGTATTCTAAATACATATAAGAGTGAGTCTCACCTATATAGTATAGTGAGTTGAAAAACTTCAGTTAAATTATTTTTGCAATATCAGCCAATCGAAATTCTGTTTTGGATTTTAAACATCCCAAGAGGGACTTTTGTTTTCTATTTGTAAAATAAATCCCAGTTAATTGACGTTTTTCAACTCACAATATGTATATTACATGCATGAGATATTACTGTATGTGTATTTAATATTCAGGAACATTTCCTTGAACTATATTCCCTTGGCAATATTGCTGATATTCATAATCACTTCAATACATATCCTCTATTTATTTATACATACATACATGCCTACCTACCTACCTACCTCCCCATATACATACATGCTCTCTTTTTACTCTTTACTCTTTTACTTGTTTCAGTCATTTGACTGTGGCTGTGCTGGAGCACGGCCTTTACTCGAGCAAATCGACCCCAGGACTTATTCTTTGTAAGCCTAGTACTTATTCTATCGGTCTCTTTTGCTGAACCGCTAAGTTACAGGGACGTAAACACACCAGCATTGGTTGTCAAGCGATGTTGGGGGGACAAACACAGACACACAAACATATATATACATATATACAATGGGCTTCTTTCAGTTTCTGTCTACCGAATCCACTCACAAGGCTTTCGTCGGCCCAAGTCTATAGTTGAAGACACTTGCCTAAAGTGCCACGCTGTGGGACTGAACCCAGAACCATGTGGTTGGTAAGCAAGCTACTTACCACACAGCCACTCCTGTGCCTATACATATATACATACACATACATTCATTTATACAAACATACTTACCTACCTACATACACACATACATACATACATACATACATATTCACACATACATTCATTCATACATACATACCTACCTACCTACCTACCTACATACATACATACATACATGCATACCTACACACACAGAAAGAAAGAAAGAAAATAGTAAGAATAACTAAGGACAACTGCATTGAAACCTCCAGCTTCTATATCCAGATTATAAATTCACATTTGCACCAATAATGATTGGTACACTTTGTCATTTGTGTAAATGCCTAAGTGACAATCTGGATAAACTAGGATTTTGCAGAAAAAGGAATTAACCAACTAACATGCACATTAAAAAAAATACAATTTGTAAGTAGAACAGTAAAAATATGCAAGACTTTTCTCAAGTTTAAAATGTAACATTTTTGTTATTTACATTCCAATAGTGGAGCTTTGTATCTTTGTTAGAAAGTAGCTCCTTCCTCAGAAGAAATATTTAAATAATTAAATACATACATACATACCAGGGATGTGCCACCTGGGTACGCAAGGTAGGTAGTGCCTACCTTGAATGAAATAGATCGATAATAACATTTTCCTTTTATGGCAAAATATGCACCTAATTCAATAAAATTATGAAGGTTACTCTGATTATTATGCATAAAATGTAAAATACTCTTTTTTTTTTTTTTTTGTAAACTAGGTAGGCATAGTTCACCCCTGTCTTTCAATCTCAGTATTAAAACTACACATAATACTGCTGTAGCACACGTGCTGCATACATTCCTACAACAACGTTTTCTTTACGTGCTATAAGGGCAGAAGTAAATCTACCTCCAACTCAGTCATGCACCTGTGTTTCGCTTATTTTCTGTGTGTTTTACTACATAAACGTCACCAACTGCCTACTCTGAGTAATTACTCACAGCATGTGCCTGATATATACATATTACATACATACATACGTACATACAAACATTAACATCAACATAAAGAATATTGGTAGAGCATTCCCAACAAAACTTCTACCAAGTGTAAATATAACAGGACAGACGTATGGGACAAACTAGAAGTATATTCTGTCACAGAGTTAACTGCTCTGTTGATGTTAATATCTCCTCGAGAATCAAAGGACAAGAAGATGACAATTGCTTTGAAACCTCCAGCTTGTTTACCCAAATTTACATTTATATCAATAACAATTGATGCAACAATGGGGTTATATATCTTTGGTTAGAAACCAGCTCCTTCCGTACAGGAAAACTTCAAATGATTGAAAATATAAGAGTACATACATACATGCATACATACAAACATACATACATTCACACACATACATGCACGCACATGCATATATAAGTACACACACACACACATACATACATATATACATATCACTCCGTTTCATCACCTGAGATGAATATGCATCGCTGAGGAGATCTAGCAAGGCTGGAATATGTCTGTTGGTTTTCCCTGCTAGCTTTATCTGCATTGTTCATATTTTCCAAAAATTTGCATTGGTTGATATCATAGGAGTTATTTATTATTCTGAGAATTTGAGCACCGTAGCAGTTTCTTTTTCTCTGAATAATTGTGAGGATAATCGAAGTTTTCCAACTCTATATTACGTATGTGAGACTCTACTGCGTCAGTTTTTTATGTATCCTTCTGAGGGAAAAGTTTAGGTACACTTATCTTTATAGTTCGTAAGTTTAAAATACAAAATGGGATGTAACTAAACTTAACTGATTCATATCAGCAGGAAATCATTTCTCTTCAGAAATATATAAAAGTACTTCTCTCAAGCGTGCGCGCACACACACACATACACACTCAAGCATTATTGACAGATAAAGTGTAAATATAATCACGAGAATTTTCTCTCACTGTCACTCGTTTTTTTAAAGACTTTTTTCAATTAGTAGTCCACTCGTGCCTTTACTCAACAGCATAGCAATATTTCAGAAGGTTAATAGAAACAATTATTATCGGGAATGATCTCGTGAGTTGAAGCTGCTGCTTATCGAATGCTAGTTTTTTCTTACGTATATTTTTCAAAACAATTTAGTGATCCAGAATCGAATATTTTCATGTGAAAGAATTTCAAACGAAAATATGTTGCCTGTTTCTTTCCTTCAAAAGTATTTGATATAGTTTTAGTACCAAACAAGTGTCTTACATATACGAATCTGTACTGATTGATAAATTCAGCTTTACATTATCTAAAAATGGCAGCTTACAGAACAAGGTAAGTACACCTAACAAAAACAAGCTATAAGAAAATTTATTGACATTCATTACAAAGTTAATTTATCGTATATATTCTTCTGTGAAAATTTTGTTTTAATTTAATTTTAAGTTTCCATGTTGACAATTTCTATATTACTTACTGCCGGACAAAGTTTGCCAGGTGTATTAACGACACGCCTCCTTTACTCTTTCTACAACACTTCTCAAAATCTACAAATGCGAACTATGTTTTTATTATATTTTATCCTATTTATTATAATTTGATGCTACAGATCTTTATATTTAACTTGTACGAAACTTTCATTTTCCTTGATATCGACTTATAACTATCAATTCTCGCTATGATTTTCATTGTTTATAATTCTCAACACTATCAATCAATCAGTTAGGTGTTTTGATTATAAATCACAATTTATTTATAATTCTGTTCGTGTATTATAACAGAAACTATTATTATCATTATTATTATTATTATTTAAGTTGCATTTAAAAATATAAAATTATCGTTAGTGTTGTTAGTACAGATTATCGTTATAAACTGAGTGACAAAAGTGGAGTTGTGACAGCAGAACTACAAATAACATGCTTTATTAGTTTCGGTTTATTATTTGTTTGTTCAAATCTCGCCCGAATCGACTTCGTTTTTCATCCCATGCGAGTTCACACAATCAGTACTTGACATGTTCCGTTCAACCCCTATCTCTTACTGTGCCTTCTGTCAATATAAGAAAGTATTACCATTTGAGAGTAACCTGAATGCCACACACTGTCATACTCTATTCTGCAAATCTTGCGTATCTGTGGAAGAAATAATCATTACTGGCTGTTAATGTTTAGCTCCTGGTCAATCTGATTGAGCAGAGCTATGATCAAAGACTTTTCATTCACCCCATCCGTTTCTTTGCCATTGTGTATCTTGGATTAATGTAGTTCAAGGTACACTGTATAATGCTGCCTCTCGTTTTCAGTACTTTTACGGTATGATTTGGGAGAGTTTGGCCTGCTATTTCTAATGGTTCCAACGACACAGTTGGCTCTGTTTTAGAATTGTTCTAAGGTCCAGCGAGTGTGCTTATGCTGTTGGAAAAGGCATGAACACCACAGGATCCTTTTCCCTAAAACCCTGGGCCTTTATGTAATTAAACATTATCCTTAATTAATTTGCTAATATACACTAAACATTCACGTCATATGCAACTAAGTCTAAACCTATTTGTTGTTTATTTACTTATTTAGATTAAAACAGTTTGCCAAGGTATTGGACACTGAAGAAATTGATATGGAAAGCTTACGCAAATTATGTTTCAGTGGTAAATATAAATTTATTTGTCTATTTTCCGAAATTTCTGTCATTTTTTATAATTGGTTTCATATCTATCGCATATTGTTTTGCATTGCTTGTGAAAACGTGCATTGTTTTTATATTTGAAACTTGTAAAATACGGACTTCTCTAGTAACTTCATTAATTACATGTGGCGGAGATTTACAATATTCTTCAGCGACTGCTTTCAGAATTGAAATAAAAAAAAAATTCCATTTCAGATTATTATAAATGTCGAAATATATTTAGGTTCTGTATTTTGTGTTTTGTTATATCACAATGGTTGCTGGGTTGCTGCTATCGTCTTGTTTTCTGATATCGGTTTGTTATCATCATTTCGAATGATTATGGTCATCTACAAATAACGTAAATGAACCGCTGAAAGTGTGTTTCCTTTTTTGTCTCTCAACGTAAATGACATTATTTATTATGTTTTGTTTTGTTTCTTTTTTGACCTCTATTAATCTAGAATTTAAAAATTAATGGAAAGGATCCTAAACATAGATTTAGTCTCAAAAACAAATCAAAACAAAAATCTGCGTTATGTTTAATTATCGATTACAAACATGGTGTTTGGAGATTAAAAAAAAAACAAAAAAAACTTCGTTTTTACGTTCATTTCTAGGAATAGTTTTTTTTATTTAACCGTCATCTCTTGGTTGAATAACAGATTTTTACTTTAAACTTGTAGGTGAAAGTTTGACATGCTAATTACTGTTGTCAGTAAATCAAAGTAAACATTAATGTCTTGTGTAATTCAGCTATTAGACGGGCGTCAATTGTTAATTTATTAGATGACCGGTTGAGCAATCTTAAATAGAGAAAAAATGGACTTTATTTTAAACCTGAAGATTAGTTTATTTTAAATCTGTGAAGACTGCCGACTGGAAGGCAAATCTTAATAGGCATTTCATAGGAAACTTGATGCTTTTCTTGGTCGGGTGTAAAAACTTTGTTTTAGAATTCTTTTGGTGTATAAATTTCGACTTTTTTTTCTTTTTGGGTGGCTGGTGTGTGAGATGCAGTTCGCATATTTCGTTGTTTTTGCCTTTTTTTTTTTTTTTTTTTTTGTGATAAATCAGAATTAACCTAACGAGGACTTTTTTCAGCACGAAGTAACCATCTTTCCTGCGCACCTCACTACCTCGACATACACACTTGCAAAAGACAAAAAAAATAAAAAAAGAAAGAAAGAAAGAAAATAGCAGCTATTCATAATCTGTTGGTGTGCTGATTAAATAAACGTTTTTAAGGTTTCCAATTACATTGTAATTCTTATGGCTGACTTTCTTTGTAAATTTTCTGATTATCAACCCACTCTGCTTCGCTGAAATTACCACGGCATTTTGTTTGACAGATGTTCTAAAGCTTCATTCGAAATTTAATTTACATTTACAAGTGCTTTATACAGTTTTATTTTCCACCTGAGACTGTGTCATTTACACATTATATCAATCAAGCTGTTTCTTTATTCGTAAGATAGTCTTATATTTTCTTTCTCTAATACCTTGTTTAGAAGGGGCAAAGTATAATGTTTCTATCTAATATGGACATATTACTTAACTCCTATGACATATCTCATTGATAAAGGAATTATGAATTGTATTACAGAAGTATACTTATATCATTTTCAATGATGTCATGTCAAGAATCATCATCATTGATTTCATGTCTTTACCATGCTAGTATGTGTTGGACGAGACTTATTGGAATAATATTATCCTATGTCTGGATGCTTTCCCTATTGTTAACCGTTACCTGTTTTTCAAATATTTGAGGCACAAATGTTTTGTGCTACAAAGAAGTTGCCCTTTTTTAAATTTTTTTCCCCCCATTTTGGATATTTGTTTATACCTGTAACTTGAACACTCATTTTCTGGTTCAAAGTTAGCAGAATCAAAAAGCTACTAGGAATTCGGTACCCAAGTTCAGCTTTGGTTTAACTTGATTCTACAATGAAATCACATTTATCAGTATGATGATGATGATGATGTTGATGGATTGCTTAAAGGCATCTGCCATTTTGTTGAAAACTGTTGATTTTATAGTTAATGATGCAAGTGTGACTGTGTGGTAAGCAGTTTGCTTCCCACCCACATGGTTCCAGGTTCAGTCTTCCTGTGGGGTACCTTGAGCAAGTATCTTCTACTGTAGCCTCAGGCTGATCAAAGCTTTGTGGGTGAATTTGGTAGACAGACAAAAACTGAAAGAAGCCCATCATATATGTATATATGTATAGATATATGTGTGTTTTTGTGTCTGTCCCCCACCACTGCTTGACAACTGGTGTTGGTGTGTTTATGTCCCCATAACATAGCAGTTCAGCAAAAGAGACCAATAGAATAAGTACTGGGGTCGATTCATTTGACTAAAATTCTTCAAGCAGTACCCCAGCATGGCCGCAGTCTAATGACTGAAACAAGTAAAAGATAAAAAGATGTGTGTGTGCCCTTGTCTAGACGTCACATGAGAGTTGTAAATGAGCATCATTGTTATACATGCAAGATTGTTTGTTTCCTATTTCTGTGGGGAAAATTTAACTTTCCTTGGAAATAAGTCAAGGACAGGTACTAAGGAGGGCAGCTGTAGGAAACCTGTCCC
This sequence comes from Octopus bimaculoides, assembly GCF_046866305.1. Lineage (NCBI taxonomy): Eukaryota > Metazoa > Mollusca > Cephalopoda > Octopoda > Octopodidae > Octopus > Octopus bimaculoides. The sequence continues at coordinate 154,882,720 of NC_142928.1, forward strand.
AGCAAATTCCAGCTGTAGGAAACCTGTCCCAGCAAATTCCAGCTGATCCATGCAAGCATGGAAAGTAGACATTAAGTGATGATGACAGTGAATGTTAAAATATTTTCATTTGCAAACGATAAATCATAGGTCTGTTGGTTCTTGATGATTGCAGCTCAATGTAATGATGTCATGTTGTCAGTTATAATTTTCTTTACCATGGTGTCACATGATAGATATTTGTTTACATGGTAAGCAGCAAGTATGGTAGGCAATAATCTCTTTTACTAAACAAAAATTATGGAGTAAAAAAATTTTTGCATGAAGTTAAATTAGATGACTAACTTGGCTGTCGGTTATATTGTTAAATAAATGTTTGCTCATGTCATATCACATGTTACAGTTGTAAACTATACATGTGGAGAGACCATTAGATAATGAAATCCATGCTTCATATCTGATGTATAATGACATTCTGAATTGATAAACAGTACAAAACATGTCACTTTAGTTTAACATTTCCTAATGAGCTTCTAATTTGTACTCTTCCGAAAAACAGTGAAAACTGAACAAGAACCTACAATATCCTGGGTAAGAGAAACAAACCAAACAATTGAGTAGCAATGAACAAAGAAATTGATAAGAGAATGAAAAACATACATACACGCATTCATATATGTGCTGGTGCTACATCCCATGCCAGTGCCATGTCCCATGCCAATGTCACATTCTGTGCCAGTGCCATTTTCTGTGCCGTTGTCACATAAAAGTGCCAGTGCCACATAAAAACACCCAGCACACTCTGTAAAGTGGTTGGCATTAGGAAGGGCATCCAGCCATTGAAATCATGCCAAAACAGGCAAAAGCATGGGTAGCTCTCCAGCTGGTCAGCTCCTGTGAAACCATTCAACCCATACCAGCATGGAGAATGGATATTAAATGATGATGATGATGATTATATATATATATATGAATTTTCATTTGATACAGTTTAAATAATGTAAACAATAATCAATACGACATGCTTAACGGATATGTGTTGTTATGTGGCTTCACACTGTTTGACACCACACATACGTTAAGTATGCTATATCGATAATGTTTATACACACACACACACACACACACACACACACACACACACACACACACACACAATGGTTTTATTTAACAGATCGTGCATATGAAACTACTCAGTATGTGTAGTAAAATTTATGGATCTTTTTTAAAACGGGGGCCACATTTTTCATTAATGTTTTACGTAGTGTTTTTGGTACCGAAAGGCTTTCAAACTTCGTATACTTATCTATTTTGTGTTATAGAACAGAAAAATACTTTTGTATTCGAATTTATTTCATGTAAAAAATTGTCTTATTTCGATAATTTCAACCATTCACTGACAAGTATTCAGTTGTTTACATTTACTCCTTTGGCTGATTAAGCGATGTAAAGCGTATTTAATCTCCATACCTTCGTTTTATTTGCTTTTTTCATTTTAAATTTGCTTTAACCCTAACCCTAACCGTAGGGTTAGGGTTAGGGTTAATTGTTTCAGAATCGTTTGTTTATGTAGTCGGCACTTAATGTATATCGGCTGAATGGACGTCAGTGATTGGTTGAAATTACAGAAATACGACAACTTTAACATGGAATAATTTATGGATTTCTGTTTTTTTAAAGAAGACTAAGAGAAAAAGATGTTTTATATGACACATTCTACCAGTGTTCCAAGTTTCAAAGTGTTTCGTTAATGAAAAATGTGGCCCCCGTTTTAAAAAAGATCCAAATTTATTCAAAACAGGTTTCCACCTTTTACTTTTAATTTTGTGTCCAATTTTTCACAGTGACAGTGAACATGTAAATCATCATCATTATCATTTTACACCTATTTTTCCATGCTTGAGTGAAGTTGATGGATCTTCTCCAGCCCAGCATCTTGTTATAGTCTTCTTTGTGGGCCTTAGCCATGCCTACCTTAGATCTTGCTCTCACACAGGTTCCTTCCATTCAAACACACATACATGCACACACATGTTTCTGCATTTTGTTGATAATCACTCTGATTAAACATCATCACTGTCTTAAAATCAATTTTTCCATGCTTGCATGGATTGGACATTTTATTGAAGCAGATTTTCTTCAGCCAGGTACCCATTTCTGTCATCAACCCTCACTTGTTTCCAAAGAAGGTAATATTTCTACTTGGTCATAACATGTTTTCACAGACTATTGAAAATGAATGACACTGCTTATATGGTAGTGACACTCATTACAACTACCACATGATCACACACACACACACACACACACACACACACACACACACACACACACACACACACACACACACAAAAGGTTCTTTCAGTTTTTGTCTCTCAGATCCACTCACAAGGTTTTGGTCAGTCTGAACAACAGCAAAAGGCCCTAGTGTCACACAATGGGACTGAACTGGACAAATTTCTGAAACTGAACTGAAACAAACTTCTAATCATGTATTAATTATTACTGTCATGTTTTGATGTTTCTTTCTGTATATTGACTTTATCATATCAAGTTGACCTGGAATCCTGAATGACTTGCTAGATTTTGCCTTTCACCTCCTGAATTCAACAAAATAAGTACTTGTCTGAAAGTACTGGTTTTGATATGACTGACTATAACCTTTAAGGGCAGTGACCTAGCATTAGGACACCTTGCTAGGTCACTGAAACCAGTAAAAGAATTAAAGAATAAACAACTTACTTAATTTGAAATATTAGAGAGTAATTATAAATATAGATAATGATATGATATTACGTTTTTGGATTTGGTTTGCAAGATTCTTTATGTGAGTTTGTGTGTTGAAGCATATTCTGTTGTGTCTGGGGAGAATCATTTTCCTTTTGTACCTTATAATTTAACACACTCAAGAGTCAAGACTATTGAAAAGGTTGCAAGATGCAATGAAAATTCAAGGAAAATAAAAATAATGAATAAGTGAAAATTTTACCAGTGAGTGTGTTAAATTATAAGGCACAAAAAGAAAATGACTCTCCCCAGACACAACAGAATATGATATTGACCTTTTTCTTTAGCTTTGACTACACATCATCATCATCATCATCATCATCGTTTAACGTCCGCTTTCCATGCTAGCATGGGTTGGACGATTTGACTGAGGACTGGTGAAACCGGATGGCAACACCAGGCTCCAGTCTGATTTGGCAGAGTTTCTACAGCTGGATGCCCTTCCTAACGCCAACCACTCAGAGAGTGTAGTGGGTGCTTTTACGTGTCACCCGCACGAAAACGGCCACGCTCGAAATGGTGTCTTTTATGTGCCACCCGCACAAGCCAGTCCAGGGGCACTGGCAACGATCTCGCTCGAAAATCCTACAGGAGCCAGTCAGGCGGTACTGGCAACGGCCACGCTCAAAATGGTGCATCTCATGTGCCACCCGCACAAGAACCAGTCCAGGGGCACTGGCAACGATCTTACTTGGCTTGCCGGGTCTTCTCACGCACAGCCCATTTCCAAAGGTCTCGGTCCGTAGTCATCGCCTCGGTGAGGCCCAATGTACGAAGGTCTTGCCTCACCACCTCAGCCCAGGTCTTCCTGGGCCTACCTCTTCCACGGGTTCCCTCAACTGTTAGGGTGTGGCACTAAATATAAATGTAAACACATACATTTTATGGATATATATATATATATGTACAAATTGCCAACACTTGGGGCTCATGGTCATTGAGTCACTCTGTACATCCTGCTGATTATTTGAAATAAAATAAAAATGTTTATGTACACACATACTTTTCTTATAGAAGAGTATATACAGGATGTTTAGGCTAAATTTAACAGTTTGCATAAAAGAAAAAGAGAACTCAATATCCCATCCAAAAATATAAGTACTTTAAAAAAATTAAAAAATACCAACTTGATTATGGCTGGGAGATTGCAGTTTTCTCAAAGTTACCCCCCCCTCAGCTTTCACTATGACCTCAAGATGGCTCCAGAACCTGGCTTATGCATTTCTTACTGTGTCCTTGGGAAGATCTTCAAACACATTTTTGATCTTGGTCACTAGCTTGGTGTTGGTATTGCTGGCTGGTGTCTTTCGCAACCATGCCCTCACTAAATAATCTATAAGATTACAATGAAGGGAATTGGGACGCCAGAAATGGGAGTTGAAGAAGTCATAGAAATTCTTCGACAACCACTTTTGACTCTTTCTGGAGGTGAATCTTGTGGTCGCACATACAGCGTTCCAGCAGCAACCCTTTCTATCCAGAATTTGACCAGTCTCCAACAACTTCACATAGCTAGCTGAATTGAGCTTAAGGCCCTATTCAAAATGGGGGGAAGGATTCCAGCATGTGAACTCAGTCAGAATACCTGCTGCATCCCTTCCTGCTGGCCACAGCTTCATAGTCTCTGTTGCAGCTGTCCATGTCTTGCCACCTTTACAGTGTTCACAAAGCATTAAACAGCAATCATGATGTCAACATTTTGATGCCTGATGTGAATTATTATATGATACAGGTTATTCTTTTCCTATATTCAGATCGTTTCCAGTCCTCCCTGTCAGCTAACTTTTTCTCATCTATATCTTGAATCATTTTGCTGTCCAATGCCATTGACACTTCAAGCTGTACCTGAAAGAAAAACAGCATAAGAAATCATCAAATTTTGACTGAACTCCCTGTATATGTATGTGCTGGCTCAGTGCCAGAAATTTTTTGAAGGGCGGGCACAAGGTCAGAAGGGAATACAATTCCAGGAGAAATGGGCGTAATAACATTATTTAGAAGGGTGCACTTCTTTTCTTGAGGTGGGGCACATGCCCTTCAGGCCCCCCTTGGGTCCACCCTTGATGTGTGTGTGTGTACTACAGAGGCATCAAGCTGTTAGATCAGGTTATGAAAGTTACGGAGAGGGTCATAGCCCAACTAATTAGGGAGCGAATCAATTTAGATGAGATGCAGTTTGGGTTCGTGCCAGGTAAAAGCACCACTGATGCCATATTTCTAGTGAGACAGCTGCAGGAGAAATATCTAGCCAAGGATAAACCTCTGTACCTGGCCTTCGTTGACATGGAGAAAGCCTTTGACAGGGTCCCCCGATCCCTTATCTGGTGGTCAATGAGGAAACTTGGGATAGAAGAATGGTTAGTAAGAGCTGTGCGAGCCATGTACAGAGATGCTGTCAGTAAGGTGAGGGTTGGAAATGAGTACAGTAATGAATTCCGGGTAGGGGTCCACCAAGGTTCCGTCCTCAGCCCCCTCCTATTTATCATAGTCCTCCAAGCGATCACAGAGGAATTCAAGACAGGCTGCCCCTGGGAGCTCCTCTATGCTGATGACCTTGCACTAATTGCGCAGTCACTATCAGAACTAGAGTAGAAGTTTAAGGTGTGGAAGCAAGGACTAGAATCGAAGGGCCTTAGAGTCAACCTAGCTAAAACCAAAATCCTAATAAGTAGGAAGGTAGATAAAACACAAACCCCTTCAGGTAGATGGCCCTGCTCAGTATGCAGTAAAGGAGTAGGTAGTAACTCTATAAGATGTACCCGGTGCAAGCTATGGACACATAAGAGGTGCAGCAATATCAAAGGCAGATTAACCACGAAGTTAGTTTTTGTATGTGGCAGATGTTCAGGTGCAATAAAGACTGTAAACAAACAGGAAACAACTTCTATCTCATTCCAGGGAGAAAAACTAGAGGTAGTCGATAGCTTCCGCTATCTGGGTGACCAAGTTAGTAGTGGGGGTGGGTGCGCTGAAAGTGTAACTGCTAGAATAAGAATAGCCTGGGCCAAGTTTAGAGAGCTCTTACCTCTGCTGGCGACAAAGGGACTCTCACTCAGAGTAAAAGGCAGACTGTATGACGCATGTGTACGAACAGCCATGCTACATGGCAGTGAAACATGGGCTGTGACTGCTGAGGACATGCGTAAGCTCGCAAGGAATGAAGCCAGTATGCTCCGCTGGATGTGTAATGTAAATGTGCATACCCATCAGAGTGTAAGTATCTTGAGAGAAAAGCTGAACATAAGAAGCATCAGTTGTGGTGTGCAAGAGAGACGATTGCGCTGGTTTGGACATGTGGTGAGAATGAATGAGGATAGCTGCGTGAAAAAGTGCCACTCCCTAACAGTTGAGGGAACCCGTGGAAGAGGTAGGCCCAGGAAGACCTGGGCTGAGGTGGTGAGGCAAGACCTTCGAACATTGGGCCTCACCGAGGCGATGACTACTGACCGAGACCTTTGGAAATGTGCTGTGCGTGAGAAGACCCGGCAAGCCAAGTGAGATCGTTGCCAGGGCCCCTGGACTGGCTCTTGTGCGGGTGGCACATAAGATGTACCATCCTGAGCGTGACCGTTGCCAGTACCGCCTGACTGGCCTTGTAGGGTTTTCGAGCGAGATCGTTGCCAGTGCCCCTGGACTGGCTCTTGTGCGGGTGGCACATAAAAGACACCATTTCGAGCGTGGCCGTTTTTGTACGGGTGACACGTAAAAGCCCCCACTACACTCTCTGAGTGGTTGGCGTTAGGAAGGGCATCCAGCTGTAGAAACTCTGCCAAATTAGATTGGAGCCTGGTGTAGCCATCCGGTTGCACCAGTCCTCAGTCAAATCGTCCAACCCATGCTAGCATGGAAAGCGGACGTTAAACGATGATGATGATGATGTCAGTGTTCCTATAGTAAACAATAATTCCAACTTGCACCCCACCATCTTTGATGTCTGCAACCCTGTTGACTAAAATGTATTGAATGAAGTATAATTGATTTATTTTATTTGTGACTAATTAATTATCAAATATTGTAATCACTTTATTTTAGAGTGATATTGTAGGAACAGTTAGCTGCTAGTGTAAGGGAACTGCAATAACTGGTTGCATCTAACTTAAATTCTGAGTTCAAATTCCATTGAAATTAATTTGGCTTTTCATCCTTTTGTTGTGGTTGTTGTTTCTAGGTGAGCCCTGATCAAAGAGACCTATGATATCAAAGGCATCATGGTTTTTTGTATATATGTAACTACATTGTCTTGTTTCTTTTTTTTTTTGTTCATTTTTACTTGTAAGATGGATGCGTGTGATTTGAAGGAGATTTGATTGTTGTTTCTAGCAGTTTGAACAGTCAGTTAGTGGTTCTCTTGTCCTTCAAAGGATTTATAAATGACATGATGATAATGATGATGACAGATATATTTTGCGAGGATAGGTTCTCTTAATACATGTACCAAAGTTAAATATAAATATTACAGAAGCTATGCTTTTTTGTTTGTTTGTTTGTCTGTTTGTTTGTTTTAAGGATGTAGAAGGTTATTATTTAATATATTTCTGTGTGATTAAATATGACATGTTGACATAGAAAACTATTATATTTGTTTTATATTTTTCTATGCTTTTTTAAAAAATATGTTTAATGTGTTTTTGTTGTTTGGCTATGAATCGTACCACTCCTATCCTTCATAATACTTGAATGTGTTTCAACATGAGATGTAGTTGTGACTTGTTATCAGTGATAACAATCCTTGTGTGTATATTGGTGACAATATAGGACTGGCTTTTGAATGAAATGCAGCAGCTTGGGTTGTTGTACAGTGTTGTTGTAATTTAGCCATAGGTTAGCCCTGGATAAGCAGACCTATGATGAAAGACCTCCCAACCATAGCCATCCTGTTTTTTTTTTTTTGTTCCAGACATACTATGTCCCAAATTACATTCTACGATGTGTCTTTTTTTTTTTTTTAAGATGTGGTCTGATATGAAGGAGATTTTGTTGCTATTTCTTATCGGTTGAGTAAACATATGAAGGCTCCTTCATTGGCTTGGTGTTACATAATTAAATTATATAGAAGCTAAAGATAAGTAAACGAAATGAAATAAAAAAGAAAATAACATTTGAAAAGTTTCAAGTTCAGTAGATACTAATTATTCTAATTATGTAATGAACAGATATTCTCATGTGAAGCATCCTGTTGTATATTTTACATTTATTTAGATTTTCTGTTGTAAGGCCAGAGTTAGTTTAATAACTAAAATCACTCTTGTTGAAATTCATGTTGCAAATTATTTGCGTTAATTGATGGCCTGTATGAATAAAACATCTAAGTGGTTCTTTCAAAATTCTTGGTGAGATGATACAGCACTTTCCCACCTTAAAATTTCAGTAGAATATTAATATTTTAACCCAGTTAAATGTGAGAATCATAGGAAATATGCATACAAAATAAATTTGCATTATGCTGAGCCAACAACAGAGCCATTGTCTTTACGTGGACATTCAGTCTACTGGAATTAGCTGTCAAATCTCCTTCAAATCACTCTTATAAATGAGGATAGCATTGGAGAGGATAACATTGTCGTCACAGATGGAATGTTGTCGATCATGTCTGTTCAGTAAAGCTAACCTGTGACTGACTAATCAACATGTATTATGTAATTACTAAAAACACATTTTAATGCTGCTGTTCATCATCACCATCATCATCATCACTATCGTCATCATCACAACCAATACCCAGTACCACCACTATCATCATTATCATTAATATCATGGCAACAAGCTGGCAGAGTTATTAGCACTCCAGCCAAAATGCTTAGTGACATTTTGTTCACCTTTATGTTCTGAGTTCAAAATCCACCAAGATCAACTTTGCCTTTCGTCCTTTCAGGGTCAATTGGTACTTATTTAAGTACCAATTGAGCACTAGGGTTGGTGTAATTGACTCTCCACAAAATTATTGACCTTGTGACAAAATTTGAAACCATTATTATTATTATTAAGATGGCAAGCTGGTAGAATCATTAACATGATGGACAAAATGCTGAGTAACATTTTGCTTGTCTATATTCTCAGTTCAAATTTTGCCAAGGTCACCTTTGCCTTTCATTTTATTATCATTATTTTAAATTTATAAAGTTAACAGAAATGTTTCTTTGTCTTTGAATGCAGGAAACATTCTGTTGAAGCTGTAGCTTTTGTTAATTTTTGATGGTAAGAAAATTGCCATTAGCTTCAACCACAACCTCCAGATGACTTCAGAATCTCCTCCAACTCTTCTGGATGGTCTCCTTGTTTAAGTTGGTGAATGCTGCCTTAGTCCTTGCCTTCAGTTCATCTTTGATGTTACAAGGAATTTTGTTGGTCTCTCGCTCAACTGAGCCCCACACATAATAACCAAGGGGGTTGCTGTCTGGGGAGTTAGGTGGCTAGATGTTAAGGGTGATGTGGTTGCAGAAATTGTCTGAAAGCCATGACTGGGTTCTCTTGCTTGTGTGGCATAGTGCAGAGTCCTGTTGCTAGACATAGGGTCTTCCAGCAGTCACCCTCTTGACCCAGGGCAGCACTACCACCTCCAGGCACTTTATGTAGGCCTCCGTGTTGAGTGTGAGGCTGTGTGGGAAGATGAATAGAGGCATAACGTTGCCATCATTAGTGGTCACTTCAAACACCATGATGTTGACTGAATGTTTGATTTTTATCACTCTTGGTACATATTTTGGGATGACGGCTAGCCAACAGTTGTTCTGTGTGTTCATCATCTGATCTTGGCTGAAATTTTTCTCTGAGAAAAACCAAAGCATGTTCTGTTGGAGGAGATGCTTGAGTTTGTTCAAAAGCTTCGTAGCGTGATCTTTCCTCTTGTCCTTGATTGTTTGGGATAAAAATTGGCCCTTTCTCATCTTGTATGAGGAACACAGAATGTCTTCATGCACTACCTGCCTAGTGAGAAACTCAGACACTCCTATGTCCCTGGTGATTGACTTGGAGGGATCGTTGTCAATCATGGCCTCAATCTCACCAACAAATTCAGGAGTTCTTTTCTTATCAGAACAATCAGAGTGTGTTTTCTGAGCTGCCATACCTTTAATCCTCTGCACTGTCCTGAGATTGACCCTCAAACACTCTGAAATGTTCATATTGGAGCATCCGGCACAGATGCCAAGCAGTACAGCATGTGATTTCCAAATTTCTGGCAGAGTAAATTGCGACATGGCGTTGTTTTTCTCACAGACAGTGCCCAACTGACTCTACTATACTGTGTAGTCAACAAAATCAAAAACAAACAATGCGCAATCACAAAATAAAAAATATAAAATGGCAACAATTTACTCATCGCACTCTGTATATATGAACCTGAAATTATGTGGTTGCAAAGTGCATTTTTTAACCACATAGCCATGCCTGCACCTATTTCTTAACCATATATAGATATCATGATCTGTATTTACTTTGTGTACAGCAAGATTTGGGATGATTAAATTACATCTAGGCAGGTTCAGGCGCTCCCTTCTTAAGATGACAGTGTGTTCTACACATGCAGTTCATTGGCACATGACATCCAGGGACACCATCATCATAAAAGAGAGAAGTTATTCCCCTATGATGTATGGTACAGGGACCAGCATATTTTGAATCTAAACCTGCCTAGACATATTAAGATTAAATATGCAATTAATAATTAGTAATAAATATGTAATTAGTAGTGTGTGTGTGTTTGTTCTGCCCACTGTTGGACAACTGGTATTGCTTAAATTCCCCTTAACTTTGTGGTTTGACAAGAAAGACTAATGGAATAAGTACCTAACTATATAAAAAAAAACAATTGTTGATTTGTTTGACTTAAACCTTCAAGGTGGTACTCCAGAATGGCTGCAGTCTAATGACTGAAACGTGTAAAGTAAAAGATAAATTCTCTCTAATCTGATTAATAATCATAAATTCTATCTAATATGATTAATAATTCATAATGATTAGGCTGGTTTCCATTCACCACTCTGATTTTGATTAACTGATTCGTTTTCTGGCAAATGTTAAAGTTTGCTATTTGAAGTAGTTGCGAGATCCTAACTTTTACCATTCTTAAATCCTGGATCTCTTCCAAAACAATATCTATCATATTTCTACTGCTCAGTATTTTTAGATATCTGGAATAAAGTTTGCACATTTTCTCCAAAGTAATTTGCTGTAATCTGAAGAATTGTCTTGGGTTAAAAAATTAGGTTACATGGTTCAAAAGTAGTTTGCATGCATTGTGATGGAAAATAAATATTTGAGGAAGGTTTTGTTTTGGGAGGAATTTAATAGAGAAGTTCATTATATTTGACATTAAATATTATTTTGATACTAAAATTATTCTTGGAATTGCTTATTTGTCACAGAATTGCTATTCATTTTTCTATGCACAATTGTTTGTTCATTTGTTCATCAGAGCTGCTAAAGGGTGGTCAGCCTTAGTTCAAAACCCACTGAGATGTACTTTGACATTCATCTCTCTGTGGTCAATAGATAAAGTTCAAGATGGATTCCAGAGTCTATATAATCAATTGCTTCTCACCCCACCTTGAAAAATAAACTCATAGAATAGTAAGAAACTTCTATTCCTTTGCCAAAAATATTATATAAAAAGCAATTTCATTATTTACATTCGACAGATATTTGTCCTCATCTTGTTTGTTGTTAACACATTTCGGCTGATATATCCTCCAGCCTTCTTCAGGTGTCTTGAGGAAATTTCGAACCTCGGTTCTCGTTCCTAAGGCATTTTTCAATGTTGTTATTGTTCAGGTCATTGCTTGGAATCGAACTCGGAATCTTGGAATTAGTAGCCTACGCTCTTAACCACTACACCATATGCCCGTGGGCAATTATGGACTGAATTTTAGGGCTTATAAATCTAATATTTTTCTATCCTTCCTTAATACCAGTTCCCATATGCTGCTCATATCTGCACTTGGTCTTCTTAGGAGGTTGTTGTGTCCTAGTATATGTGCTGCTTCTTTTAGTTTTCGTATTTTCCAGTGGTGTTCTCTGTCTATTATTTTAACTTCATCCCACAGGGGAAGGTGGTCTCCATTTTTCCATACATGATCAACTATACCCAATTTATCAATATCTCCTCGTGTCACAGCTTTGTGATGTTCCTCTACCCTTATTATGAGGGGGCGGCATATTTCGCCTTTGTATAACCTACCACAGCTGTATGGGATGGAGTACACGCAGTCTTTGATCATATTCTCTTCTGTGGGTGGTTTTACTCGAAAGAGATATTTGCGAAGCATTGTATTACTCTTGAATACGTATCTTAGCGGTTCAGCAAAAGAGCCTGATAGAATAAGTACTAGGCTTTCAAAGAATAAGTCCTGGGGTCAATTTCTTCAACTAACGCCCTTTAAGGTGGTGCTCCACAGCCAGATGACTGAAACAAGTAAAAGAATAAAAGAACACACACATATATATATATATATATATATATATATATATATATATGATGGGCTTCCATACAGTTTCCACCTGTCAAATTTATTTACAAGGGTTATAGTAGAAGACACTTGCCCAAGGTGTTGCGCAGTAGAATTGAACCTGAATCCGCATGGTTTCAAAGGGAGCTTCTTAACCACCGAGCCATGCCTGCACCTATCTAAAATCATAGAATATTTTATATTCATCATCATCATCATCATCATCGTTTAACGTCCGCTTTCCATGCTAGCATGGGTTGGACGATTTGACTGAGGACTGGTGAAACCGGATGGCAACACCAGGCTCCAGTCTGATTTGGCAGAGTTTCTACAGCTGGATGCCCTTCCTAACGCCAACCACTCAGAGAGTGTAGTGGGTGCTTTTACGTGTCACCCGCACGAAAACGGCCACGCTCGAAATGGTGTCTTTTATGTGCCACCCGCACAAGCCAGTCCAGGGGCACTGGCAACGATCTCGCTCGAAAATCCTACAGGAGCCAGTCAGGCGGTACTGGCAACGGCCACGCTCAAAATGGTGCATCTCATGTGCCACCCGCACAAGAACCAGTCCAGGGGCACTGGCAACGATCTTACTTGGCTTGCCGGGTCTTCTCACGCACAGCCCATTTCCCACTTTTCATTTATTTTGTAAGATATCAAAATTTTCATCACATTACTGTGTGTATACCTAGTTACTAACATGAGTCCACAATGACTGAAATGGATTTGTGTCAGTAACCAGGAAATACAGTGGTGTTATAAAATATAAATATAGTTTTTATCTTGTTTCTTTTGATAGTTAAAATGACTCTTCCACACAACACAAGATCTCAGACCAAATCACTTGCCAAACAAGTACAACTTTGATCTTATTTAAATATTTATTTTCATTCATGTAATTAAGGCATATCCATATATTGCAGTAAAACAACCAAGGGTTGAACTTTACTACTATTGACTGCTTACAGAATGTATGATGAGAGAGAACTCTGACAAACTAATAATCATGATGGACTTTCTCATTGAAGATAACTTATGAGTGTTCTGCTTTTGCTGTATGACCTGCACAAATGATTAGTTTATTGTGATGAAATGCATGTGCCATACATTAGCTCACTCCCTCCATTAAACCAACTTTACCTGAACTGATGCATGGTGGACCACACGTCAGGTGCCTAAGTGATTGCAGAGCAATGTGATTGAATTGTTTTGCTCAAGAACACAACACACCCCCTGGTCTAGGAATTGAAACTATGATCTTGCAATCATGAATGCAACACCCTAACCATTAGGCCATGCATCCTCACTGGATACAATGATGATGATGATGATAATTTCAAATTTTGACACAAGGCTGGCAAGTTCGTGGGAGTGGGGTAAGTTGATTACATCTCCGTCCTCCTTCTCAAATGGTACTTATTTTATCGATCTCAAAAGGATGAAAGGCAAAGTCGTCCTTGGCGGCATTTGAACTCAGAATGTATGGACAGAAGAAATGCCACTAAGCATTTTTCCCAGCACAGTAACAGTTCTGTCAGCTTGCCGCCTTAATAATAATAAGAATAATAGTACCAAGAGCACCCAGAGAGTGCAAACCTCCACCAAGGCAACACCAATGTCCTCTCAACGATTAGCCGGAGAAGATTTTTAAAATGAGAATATCTGAAATAAACTCGACTGCTCTCACAAACGAGAATACTAAAGATAAACCCTACCAATCTCAAAAATTAAGTAACAAAGACGGAAAAGCAATCCAGAATCCTTGTCCGGTACTGGATCAATCCCAAAATCTAATCAGTTTGTGCCAGTCACAAGGCCAAACATCCCTGAAAGTGTCATCCGAATCCATCCAGTTGTTCTTGAGATATCTTGTCCACGGACAAACAAACAAACATGACTGAAAACAATATCTCTGCTTTCACTAAATGGGAGGTAATAATGGTTTCAAATTTTGCCACAGGGCAGGAATTTTGGGAGAGGGGATGAGTCAATTACATCGACCCCGGTATTCAACTGGTACTTACCTTAACAACCTTGAAGGGATGAAAGGCAAAGTCGACCTTGGCAGAATTTGAACTCAGAACGTAGTGACGGGCAAAATACCACTAAGCATTTTGTCCACCGTGCTGATGATTCTGCCAGCTTGCCACCTTAATAATAATAATGATAATAATAATAATAATAATAATAATAATAATGATAATAATAATAAAGTGAAAATTAAATAAATAGTGCATGTATTTATTGACAAAAGATGACCATCCTCAAATATAAGTAGGTGAATAGTTGTATGTATCAATATTGTGAAGGTTAATAGCCTACATTTATTGATTTAAATTTTACTGTCTCTGCTCATTTGTGTTGGCTATCTTTTAAAAGATGAGGTGGTCATGTTTCAGTTGGATAACATTGCTATGTAAAAACTGAACTGAGAATCTATTTTTCAACAGTGAAGAATGATATTTGTCAACAATTAGATCAAAACCAGTTATGCTTTTATATTCCTTGTTCAGGTGTGGTATTGTTTAAATAAATCCTCATGCTACATATATAAACATAGTAGATGTGTCTGTACACATGTATGCTTATCCTGGCTGAGCAACAAAAATATGTGCACACATACAAAAACACACACATCCACCACCTTCACCATCATCATCATCTTCCACTTGCTTTCCATACTGGTATATAAGTTGGATGGGTCATCATGTTCCCCTGGTCAGTTCTTATTAGTTATGGCTCTCATAGATTCATTAGTCCCCTTAGTTATACTTCACTTCATATACAGAATGTGTGAGGAAAGAGTAAAAGAGAGTTATAGAAAGAGTCAATATGCATATACTAGGCTTGGTGGCAGGCAGTGAATGAAAGAATGCTACAGGCACAGTAAGAGAGAAAAAATTATTAGTAGTATTCCACTGAGGTCAAACTTGCTTTTCCTCCTTTTGGAGTTGATGAATTAAGTACTAGTTGTGTTCTGAGCTCAGTGTAATCCATTAGCCTCCTCGACTCCAAATTTCAGGCTTTGTGCCTATAATAGAAAGGATTATTATTAGTAGTAGCAGTGGTAGTAGTAGTGTTGCTGCTGATATTAGAGTATTAACTCTGTAATTAAAAAAAAAATTTTTTTTCTAATTTTATTTTCAGTTTCAGTCATATTATTGTTGTTGTTGCTTTTATCATGGAAGGTGCTGCTATTAGAACAGTTAATATTGGCATCAGTCACAATGACATCAATGACATTACTACAATTATAATCAAGGTTAGTAGAACTGCTATTATAAGATACTTTAGGATATGTACAGGTATGACCTAATTTTTGTCTATTAGAAGCTGCAATTATATAACCAAGATTAGGTGTTATAGAGTAAGAGAGCTTTATAGTGAAGATTAGACTTTGGAATATTTGAAAGAAATTCTGAAATCTAATTTCTTTCCTTACCAATCCACTTTTTAAAACTTTCATTATGAAGCTCTCTTACTTTGCTACACCTAACCTTTGTTCTTTAATCACAGCTTCTAATAGACAAAAATTTGGCTTTATCCATACATACCTTGGAGTAGCTTATAATGGAAGTTCTACTGGCCTTGTCGATCAAATTGTAGTAGTAATAATAATAATAATAGTGATTTTGAATTTTGGCACAGGACTAGTAGTATTTGAGGAGAGGTGGGCTGGTAGTTTTTGACCCTGAAAGAATGACAAAGTTGATCTCAATAGAATTTGAACTCAGAACAGATGGATGAAATGCTGCGATTGGTTCAGCCAGCTCGCTGCCTTAATAATAATAATAACAACAACACCAATATTGTTTTGATTAATGCCAATATTAATTATACTAATGGCAATAATAGCATCTATGACTAAAAAAGAAACAGTCGTGGTTATTTTAGTTTTGATTTTATAACAAGATGTCTTTCCTGTCATTATTTCCAGTAGTTGAATAAATAGCAGAATGTCAATGAGATAAATTATTGTTCATGAGATGTATTGTTGTTACTGTGCATATGTAAATGTATATATTAACAAATGTCAGCAGCATCAGTAGCATCATCATCATCATCTTTTAATGTCCATCTTCCATACTGGCATAGGTTGGATGGTTTGACAGGATCTGACATATCTGGGGACTACATCATGTTTCAGTGTCTGCTTTGGTATGCTTTCTTTTGCTGTGTGCCCCTCTTCTAACAGCAACTACTTTGTAGGGTGTACTGATGTTAGTATGGTCATTTAGTTGTAGAAACCAAGCTAAAAGCAGACATTGGAAGATGATTCGATCCTTCAACCCACTGGATCCTGCTAATATCTATAAAGCGAATAAAAGTTGTATATTTGGTATGTAGTGATATGAATTGTTAACACCATGAAAGAAGTTGAGTTGTGTATGAGAATACATGGGCTTATAAATAACACAAGATCAAGTGATATGGAAGGATACTGCATTGCTTGCTCACCTATTCAACATATGCTTACCTGAAAACTGTAGATATTAAAACAATGATGAAAATTACAATTATAATTTTTTTCACTATTGATCTCATTTCTAGTGATTACAATTATTCTGGTGTGTGTATGTGTGTGTATATATATATATATATATATATATGAAATCATAAGTGTGGCAGTTGCCTGTAGCATGATCTTCAAATGTCAGGCCTCATGAAGGCAATGACAACTGACCGAGACCTTTGGTAATATTCTGTGCTTGAGAAGACTTTGTCAAGCCAAAGTGAAAGTGAAAGTAGTCATGACAGTTGCCAGTGTTATGTAAATGGCGCCTGTGTTGATGGCACGTAAAACACACCCATTACACTCTCTGAGTGGTTTGCATTAGGAAGGGCATCCAGCCATAGAAACCATGCCAAATCAGACTAGAACCTGGTGCAGCCTTCCAGTAAAACTCTCTAACCCATGCCAGTATGGTAAGTGGACATTAAGTGATGATAATGAGGATATACATACACACACTCACTTACACAACATAGGACTGGATTTGAACTAGGAATTTTTATTTATAAATTAGAATGCAAGTGGTAATGAAGTTCACATTACAACCAAATGGCTTCATGGCTTCCACTGCATGACACCTTGACCAAGTGTTTTGTATTATAGTCTCAGGTTTTGTGAGTAAGATTGGTCAAGAAACCTCTCTCTCTCTCTCTCTCTCTCTCTCTCTCTCCCTCTCTCTCTCTCTCTCTCTCTCTCTCTCACATGCATGTATGTGAGTGAGTATTTATTTCTGTTTCTCTTGTGTGACCTGTTTGGGTTGTAGCAGTGTTATGTAAACAGCATATGGCCATAGCTCTACAATTTCATTGGTTCTTTTCATATGAATTAATATAAAGACTTGAAACACTTTAGATTAAAATATCAGTCTTATAACATTTATAATGTGTATGCAATGTGGAATGACATAGCTGAAATATCTTGTCTCAGAGAAACATCTCCTCAAGGAGTCTTGTGTGTTAGAGACACAAGTCTTAGCTCAGATTGCCAACAGGTGGACAGACAAGGGTTTTGACCTGATGATGACTCCAGATGTCATGACTAATGAAATAAAGACACCATACTTTAAAAAAATACAGGTAAGAGATGGCAAAAGAGAAAGCTTCTAGTCATATAGTGTATTAATGTTCTGTCAATCCTTATAGGAATGGAAAAAGTAATAAAAAATTTAGAGTAATGTATATATATCTAGGAATAAGACAACCAAGAATAAGTGGAAATCAAACCATTTGAATTGTAGTGTGGATGTAAATAATAAGTGCTTCATCTCTGAAGATTTGGTTATTAGTTAAAAAAAAAATATGTTTTATGTTAACAGTTACTCATCTCAGACATTTAATCATTGATAAGAATGATAATTTATGTTTTTTGCTAAGTATTTTCACTAATTAAATAATTTTTTTTGTCTTAGGTTGTCCTTGTGAATCAGGTTACAGATCTATATGCTGGAAGGTAAGTGCTGTGAACTTCATTATTATCTCTATGTTAATGTAGTAATGCATCATCATCATTTAATTTAATATCTATGTTCTGGTGGACCATGTTTAGCATCATTCCCAAGTACAAATATTAATAAAGTAATTCAGATCTTTCTAATTTCTGTATGAATTACAAAAATGCTTCATGTCATTATGTATAGGATGAAAATAAATCTCTTATGATGATTAGATTCTTTTTCATATTCTAACCACTTTGCATAGTGATAATATATGGTTACACAAGGATGCTTATAACTTATTGTTGTGCTCCACTTGACCTCATACTGTATTATCCATGTACTATATTATATAGTATTTGTTATAGTACCCATCTACTATATTGTATTACCATAAAAGTATAAAATTATCCTTCTACTGTAGTATCCACGTACTCTATAGTACTATCTATTTACTACACATGTCTATGTATTATATTATTACTAGTATACTCATGTTGTCAAAAGTGCTAGTGGTTTTATTAATGATAGAAAATGATGCATCAAAAGAGAGACCATTGATAAATGTCTACAATCGAGTAAATATATGTACATACACAGAATTGAAGCACTTCAACAATCATAGTCGTAATGTCTAGGTTGAAAATATTATCATCCACATAATATATATATCATCATCATCGTTTAATGTCCATCTTCCATGCATGCATGGGTTGGAGGGTTGACAGGAGCCAGCTAGGTAAAAAAAAAAATTACCCTAGGCTACTGTCTCTGTTTTGGCAGGGATTTTACAGCTGGATGCCCTTCCTAACACCAACCACTCTGCAGAGTGGACTCAGTGCTTTTTACATGGCACTAGCACTGGTAAGGTTAGTTTTGGAATGATTTTTACAGCTGGATGCCCTTCCAAACACCAACCATGTTACAGTGTGGACTGGATGCTTTTAACGTGACACCAGCACTGGCAGGGTAACCAAATAACTTGCAAGACAAGGAATTATGAGAGTGGTAGGAGCATTTGAGGAGGGAACTTGTGTCAGAGGATGAAAGGTTGGAGTGTGACAGAGAGACAGAAGTAGGTGTCTTGCCACAACAGAGGGGGAATTAGAGGAGGTGATCCACTATGAAATGATGAAAAATTAGAGTGTAACTGAGAAATAGAGAGGCAGAAATAGGTGTCTTGCTATAGAGGAGGTACATGGTTACCCAGTGAGAAAGAAAGAGAGGGAGGTTCAAGAAAGAGTTCAGAAACAAGTGTGCTGATGTAAAGGAGATACTTGGTTGCCTAATCAGAGGAAAAACAAGAGGAGAGAGAGAGCAGAAAAGAGATGGTGTATTCCTAGAGTATACTTGCAAGTAACAAGGATCTGAGCATATATATATATATGAGAGGCTTTGATATCCAGAAGACCAAAAAGGCAGTTCGATAATATCATGAGTGAGGAGTCTAATGTGGATCCTGTGTGAGCGTGTATATGTTAAATAAGATAAAACAACAAAGCCAAGGCAGTGCGAAATTTCTAGGACATTTATAAAGAGAAAGGTAGTCTTACAGCTGTTTCAGGGATATAAAAAATATGCCATCATCAGAGATGATATTAGAGTTAAATAGAAGGAAATAATATAGTTCAATATAAGAGGTTATTTTGGAAAGGGAGAGATATAGGAAGTATAAAGGGAAATATGATAATAAAAATGTGTGTTGGATGTTCCATTATCCAAGGAATGTGCTGTGTAGAATGGGTAAAGAGGCTTCTTGTCCATGGTATGTAAATTCCGATAGGAGTTCATATTTTGTTATTGTAAATGGATAGTGTGCAGATGTTAATTCTATGTGCTGTTTATTCAAAGGGATCTTGTAGTGTAAATGAAATTTTGGGAATATACTGGTAGGAGGAAGTAGATAGAGGAAAGAGAATAGATAAGTATGTTAGAAGAAAGAAAAATAGTATTGGTCAAAAGGATTAAGGGAGGAAAGAAAGAGGAAGAGAAAAGGAAAAAAGAGTGCTAGATGGTGGTCAAGATATTGTGAGGGGGTGGGGAGAGGAGAGCTATCAGTAGATAAAAGGAATAGGAGGAAGTATAGAAGGAAGAGATAAGAATGCAAGGAAGGAATATATGTCTCTTCCACTTTCTTTCTTCTTTCTTTCCCTAATCCTTTTGACCAATACCATTTTTCTTCCTTCTAACATAATAACTTCTATATTGGTCTATATTATTCCCTTATTTAACTGTCTCATATCGTCTCTGATGATGGGATATCTTTTATGTCCCTGAAACAGCTGTAAGACTACCTTTCTCTTTATAAATGCTGTAGAAATTTCACACCGCTTTGGCTTTGTTGTCTCATTTTATTTAACACACACACACATATGAAAAATCTAGTTTTCTATGCTCTGATAGATCAAACAGATTTTGTATAGCTGGATACTCTTCCTGTTGCCAACCCTCACCTATTTCCAAATAAAGTAATATTTCACCATGTCCAGACATGTTTTCAAGTGCGTGAAAACAAAGAACATCTCTTGCATGACAGTGATGCTCACTTACAGCTGCTGCCTAATATCAAGGCAAAGAGACATTTATATATACATACATATATATATATATATATATATATATATATATATATATATTTTCATGTACACACAAATGTATATGTGTGTGTATATATATAAATATACATACGTGTATGTGTATGTATATATATAAATATATATACGTGTATGTGGATATATATATAGAGAGAGAGAGACATACACACATGCATTGTGTCATTCCATAGATAATGTAGTTTTTTTACACTTCCTTTATTTTTCAAAATTAAGAGAAACAAAGTTCTTTTTTAATCTAAAATATACTCTCCATTTTCACTTGTCCATTATGAAAAATATTCCCCCAGTACTGTTCTGACCTCTTCTACAGAATTCATATTTTTTCTGTCCAAATGACTTTGAAGATTGTGGAATAAATGATAATAAGATGGGGCAATGTCTGGCAAATATGGTGGGTGGGCCATCGTTTCCCATTCAAACTGCTCCAGCTTTTGGAATGTCATCCTCGCAGTATGTGGCCAAGCATTATCCTGATGGAAGAACACCTTTCGTCTTGAAACCAAAGATGGTTGTTTTTTTACAGGTGTTGATGAATGTTTGCTTGACCTAATCAAAGTTTCTCTGCTAGTTCCTCAACAGTTATTATAAGATTGTGTGCCACCAGGGTTTGCAGGACATCCTCATTGAGCTCTGCAGATCTTCCAGGATGAGGCTCATCTTCTAAGCTGTAATTTCTGGAACTACCTTTGACACTGGCTTATGCTTATTGTCCAATCCCCGTATACTGCATTAATATTCCTTGCATTTTCCGTTGCATTGTTGTCTTTATTGAACTCATAAATGGGAAGTTGTTTACTTCAGCATGTTGATACAAATTTCAGTAATGAAATACACATCCTGAAGTAAACAACTTCCCATTTGTTGACGCATACATAATATACTACCTTTTACTAGGAAAAAGAAATGTTAGTGTTATTTATTAAGTGCAAGCATGAAAAATAGACAAGCACAAAAGAAAGAATATATATACATGCACACACACACATACATATACATATAAAGAAAAATAAGAAAATAGAGATAAATCAATTAATAATTATATTTATTAATTACAAAAATAGACAGCTGTTTCGATTCAGGCTTTAAAAATTTTAATTAAAATAATTAAATCATTATAAAGTTGAATCTCATCGGAGGTAGAAAAAAGATATACCATTACATTTTATGTTTTTATGTGTTATGTGTATGGGACATTTATATATATTTCTCTCTCTCTCTCTCTCTCTCTCTCACACTGTTATATATATATATATACACACACAATTAAGATTCAGTTGAATTAAGTACTTAAATTGAGGCACCTTGTTAGGTCTGAGTAACATGCATACTCAACAATATTAAGTGAATATCCAATTTGGTGCACAAGTGCTGACCACATGATATTCTTGTGTGTATGCAGATAATAAGTTCCCTCTGAAGAATTCTGCACTTAGCTGTTCAAACATGTACTTTATACTAAAAATATAAAGGATAGGTAAATAAAATATGAGTAACAAAGACGTACAGGCGTCAATTTATTATGGCCGTTTCTAATGCCTCTTTTAACTGGCCGTAAACGGTTTCTTTGCAATGATGTAATATTCTCATTAATCAATTAATGAAATCATTTGAAACAGCCGTAATAAATTGTCATCTGTTCCTCTTTGTTACTCATATATATATGTGTGTGTATGTGTGGAGG
This sequence comes from Octopus bimaculoides, assembly GCF_046866305.1. Classification (NCBI taxonomy): domain Eukaryota; kingdom Metazoa; phylum Mollusca; class Cephalopoda; order Octopoda; family Octopodidae; genus Octopus; species Octopus bimaculoides. Next base: position 154,905,170 of record NC_142928.1, read on the forward strand.
CGCAATGGTCCAGTGGTTAGGGCAGCGGACTCGCATTTGTAGGATTGCAGTTTCAATTCCCAGACCAGGCATTGTGAGTGTTTATTGAGCAAAAACACCTAAAGCTCCACAAGGCTCCGGCAGAAGATGGTGGTGAATCTGCTGTATTCTTTCACCACAACTTTCTCTCACTCTTTCTTCCTGTTTCTGCTGTACCTGTATTTCAAAAGGCCAGCCTTGTCACACTGTGTGTCACGCTGAATCTCCTCGAGAACTACATTAAGGGTACACATGTTCGTTTTTTTTTCCGTCCTTGTTTTTATATACATTCACTGCTTTCTTCCAAGGAATCTAATGCTCTTAGCTTAGTTTTCCCTTGGGGCTGGCCAGATTGAATAACCAGCCAAAATTGCAAAGATAATCTGGATCTCGACTGAAGAGAGAAAACTCCGAATGACCTGTCTACGATTTCTTTGTATCGTCTATCTGAATGTTTTGTCCCTTTCTTGTATCACCTGTCTTGATGTTTTGCGTTCTTGTCCCATTCTGTATTATTTATTTATTTATATATATATATATATGTATATATATATATATATGTATATATATATATATATAGTGGCGTACGTACACTTGTCTCATATATATATATATATATAAAATTTATGTTACATCATCATCATCATCGTTTAACGTCCGCTAGCGTTAAATGATGATGTAACATTTATTAATTTTATATATATATATATATATATATATATATATATATATATATATATATATATATATATATATATATATATATGTTTATACATATATATATAAGGCGCAGGAGTGGTTATGTGGTAAGTAGCTTACATGAGTGATAATATTTTGAAAAAAATTTCATATCTAATTTTGTGTGTGTATGAAATTGATAAATTGAATATAATTTATATAAGATATTTGCAGTTTTGTTTTGATAACAAATACCAGCTACTTTAGAGCAAAACTCGTCAGTACAGCTCACCTACATTCAGTTTCTCTTACTGTCGTTCACTTTCACTGTGTTTGTTTAGTTTCCCACTGCCAGCATGACCAACATGAAACACGTTGCATTTTATTATTTGTAAGATACCTGCATTATGTATGTCCTGTCTATATACTATACTGTCCTATTCATGTCCTGTACTATATGTACATTGCAATCATTTGTATTACATAGCTACATATTTAAATGTTGGAAATGAGGGTAAAAATGATAGTGCCTTGTATATCAAAACATCCTAGTTTATAAAACCTTGAAAGATTTCATACAACCCCTGTTAAATTAGCTTCAGGCAGGTTTTGCCACATTAATTCCTAAAAGTAAAATGGTCTTAGATACACAATTTTCTTTTATGCATTCTCTGCAGGCACAGGCATGCCTGTGTGGTATGAAACTTGCTTTTGGGTTCCGTCCCACTGTGTGGGACCTTGGGCAAGTGTCTTATATTATAACCCCAGGCTGTCCAAAGCCTTATGAGTGGACATGGTAGAAGGAAACTGAAAGAAGCCAGTCGGATACATATATCAGTATCTGTCTGTGTGTGTTTGTGTTGCTCTTCCCATCACTGCTTGACAACCATTGTGAGATTGTTTACTGCCCTAAAACTTAACAGTACTAATAGAATAAGTACCAGGCTTAAAAATAAGTTCTGCTGGGGTCAATTTGTTTGACTGTACCCTTCAAGGTGGTGCACCAGCATGGCCACAGTCTAATGACTGAAACAAGTAAAAGAGTAAAAATAAAAGAATCCAATGAAGCAGGCCTCTAAGTGGTCACGCAACCTACTAGAAATAAAAGCCATGGATCCCACAAATGGTACTGTACTCTCTTTATCTCTCTCTCTCTCTCTCTCTCTCTCACTCTCACTCTCTCACACACACACACACACACACACACACACATTTAGCAAACACAGAATTTAAATGTAGCCTACTATAAGATTCGGGCCTGAATAGTACAGTAATCATTCATGCTTAATATATATATATCACAGTCCTAACAATTTGTCATACTTAACCTAGTTTTGATGTATAAATAATTGGTGCATGACACCAGTTATTTATAGTTTATTTCTGTATACAACAAACCACAGACAGGAAATTTTGACAATCAACCTATGGCTGTGTATCCAGTATTTTTAGAGAATTTAACATTTTCAAAATTAGATGCCTGTGAAATCTTCTTGGTGAACACATTGATAGCATTTCAAAGAAAGTCACTTATTAAAATTTAACAGAAGGAAACAAATAAGCTTTCTTAAGAGAAATTCATTATTTTCTTTCATACATACATATAAGGAGGTGTTGAAAAATTCCTGGCTTTAAAGATATCGCAAAAGGCCTGGTTAGAGGCCCAACCATCCAGGGCTTAGAAAATCTGAAGGGCCGCTGCAATAAGTGTGTAAATCTGAGAGGGAAATATGTTGAATAAAATCATAATTAACTGATCTCTCCTGTATTTTCTTTTGCCTAAAGCCAGGAACTTTTCAGCACCCCCTTGTACATACAGACACTCATCTGCATAAGGAGAGAGGATGAGAGAGGGGTGTCTGGGTGAGAAATCAGAATAAAATGTGATAGAATGCTGCTCATGTCTCATTTGCATGACTTTGTGAATTTACACTCCCTCTACAACACCACTCTTAAAAAGTCTGCTAATGAATGTGACCTGGGCATTATTGTCAACAGTAATTTACATTGAACAAACTACACTTCTACAATAAAGCTATCTATTTGCTGTATATGGCTATCGTACATCCACAGTTTGCATCACCAGTTTGGAACTCCTTTCTGGTTCAGTATATCAATCTCCTGGAAACTGTTCAGAAACTTGCAACCAGACAAATACCTACCACCAGGCATCTACCATACTCTGAATATCTTGTCTCACTTGGCATGGACACATTAACCTTTTAGCTATCATATTTCTCTATCAAATGCAATGCTTATTTATTCATATTGTTTTAAATCAATCATGCATTATCTCAGTTTTGAAATTTCAATGATGTGATTACTTGCTTTTGAAATGACATTGTAGGGTAAGTGTGAGAGGCCAGATTTGGTCAGTTTGAACCAAAAACAGGTAGAATATTTTGGCCTGATATGGCCAGATTAAATGCTAAATAGTCAAAACTCCAATGTCTAGCAACTGACTTGGCAGAAATCCACAAGATTATCCGCCATTTTTCCAACAACAACCTTGGGCGCATTTTTGAATTCCTTATGTCTAGCACCCATGGACATGCTTGCAAAACCAAAAATAACACAGCACCCATGACTTTCAGAAACATTTTTCAATCAGAATTGCTGAAGCATGGAATAGACTACCCACATCAGTTGTTAGCTGTTGGGACACTCCATCCTTCAAAATTTCCATGCCTCTCGAAATTCACCAACAGTACACCTGATGTTCACCCCACCCTTTTTCTCTAACGACCCATTCACTGGTCACTTTCTGTGCATTATTCTATGTACTGTACATGCACTTATGGCTACCTTTTGTGATGTGTTGTAGTGCACCTGAGCACTGTATAAAGTAAGTTCATTATTATTATATTTCATTCAAAACAAACTTCCTCATCATTGTCGTTTAACATCCATTTTCCATGCTAGCATGGGTTGGACGGTTTGACAGGAGTTGTCTAGCTGGAGAGCTGTCCAGGCTCCAATTATCTTTTTGATGTGGTTTCTGCAGCTAGAAATCCTTCCTAATGGCAACCACTTTACAGAGTGTGCTGGCTGTTTTTTATGTGCCAGTGATGTGGATGTGTTTACGGAGCACCAACATGAGTGCATTTTATATGGCACCAGCATAAGTCCATTTTACATGGCTTTGGCACCTGCAAAGAACATGCTTTTATGTATGAATGGCCACAATTTTACTTAGCTTGACGTGTCTTCTCAAGTACAGCATATCACCATAAGTCTGGGTCCCTTGTCATCTCCTCAGTGAGGCCCAGTGTCTGAAAATCCTTTCTCTCCACTTTGTGATAATGAATTTTCAAATGGCTGTAAAGAAATAATCAACCAACTAATTTCAGAAATGTTTGAATGGAGGAAACTGAAATGGACATGATCAGAATTTTCTAGGTTACTTGTGTATTGAATGAACGATTAAAGTAAAAAGTTGATAGGTTGATAGATTCATTGAATTTTTTGTGAAGAAAGCATTTTATTAAAATTTAACAGAGAAAATCAAATATTCATTCGTAAAGAATGAAGGTACATTTTCTTTCCATTTTGTAATAAACTTATGTCTTATAAAAGAACTGTATTGTTTTCGAAAGTGTTAGCTTATCAGAAATACGTGTTCACACACGCGTAGACGCGCGCGCATACATAAATGAATAAATACGTAAAGAGGAGGAGGGTTGCGACCCATCCTGGAAGTTATGTTATAGATTTGATCAAGTTTATTGCGATTATATAATTTTTTTAAAATTATTTTTATTAGCTGCTGCTGAATTACCTCCCTTTGAAGAAGAAAGACTGGCAAATGTGGGAAGACAAACAAAGGTAAGTTAGCTTTTATAAAGGTTGCCTCCCTTGTGACACTCCTACGGTTGATTTTTATCTGTTGTGCTCCTCTGTCAAAATTCATGGAAATACGCACCTTTGTTAGAAATCATTGACAGAATCATTAAAACGTCGGAAAAAAATTGCTTTGTGGTATTTATTACGACTCTTTACATTTTGGGATCAAATCCCGTTGAGGTCAACTTTCATTCTTTCTGTGTCGATAAAATAAGTACCTGTTAGGTACTGTGTCGATAAAATAAGTACCCGTCAGGTACTCAGATAAAATAAGTATCCGTCAGGTACGATGTGAACTCGACTGAACTCCTTTCCTATCAAAAATGATGAATCAGTTATTACTATTACTAAAGATCACTGAGGTGTTAGAATCTGTTGAGTAGTGGTATTGTCGAAATGCAAAGATGATTGATTGTAACTCAAAGCACAATGCAAGAACAATATTAATACAAGGCATTCTAATCAGTGCTCTAACAATTACCAACATCTTCCTTATTCACACACGCGCGAATGGGTATACAAACAGGGTAGAAATGTGGTTTGCTTATCTGTTCAGCGATTTACTCTCATTCTCATTGCATTTTATCTGTCAGGTGATAAAGTGATTCATCATCGTGTCTCTGAAACACTGCACATGGCAAGAAATTCTAAGTAGCAATGGAGTGAATTATCAGCTATATATCTATATCCTTAGATCATTCAGAACCAGAAATACCTCCTATAGAGGACATCTGTCCTCAGTCTGGATTACTGTTCCCAATTGTGGTCGTCACAGAGCGTCAAATTGGTGGTGGAACTTGAGGCAATCAAGCACCACTTCACAAAAGAAGATTGACTCGGTGAAACAACTTCTGGGAGGGACTACAAGAACTGAAGCGCAAGGCAAGAAAAGTATGTAGTGATGTACATATAGAAGGTCCAGCTTCCAACTTTGGAATTAAAAGCTATATCAACCACATACTGGATGGCACTACATAATACATAAGATACCATCGTCTTCATTTCAGATAAGGACCCAGTATTGCGACAGCTTGGGTTTCAGGGGACCACAATTGTTTAACATCCTGCCAAGGAACCTAAGAGATCTGCAAGGTGTAGATGTGGAAGCATTCAAAAAGCACCTGGACAAATATTTATCTGAAGTCTCAGATGAGCTCACTTCATGGCAGGAAGCACAAAAAAGACCCCCAAAACACTGAAAGGCAGTGCTCCAGCATGGCCCCAGCCTCTGGCTGAAACCAGTAAAAGAGTAGATGAATATATATATATATATATATATATCTTGGTGTCTTCTACTATAGCCTCGGGCCGGCCAAAGCCTTGTGAGTGGATTTGGTAGATGGAAACTGAAAGAAGCCCATCGTATATATGTATGTATGTGTGTGTGTATATTTGTGTGTCTGTGTTTGTCCCCCTATTGCTTGACAACCAATGCCGGTGTGTTTACTTCCCCTCACAGTTCGGCAAAAGAGACCGATAGAATAAGTACTTTGCTTACAAAGAATAAGTCCCGGGGTTGATCTGCTCAACTAAAGGCAGTGCTCCAGCATGGCTGCAGTCAAATGACTGAAACAAGTAAAAGAGTAAAGAGAGTATATGTAGTTTACTATATGTAATTAAAAAATGCCACCATATCTACCTATCACCTATACTTCATACTTCCTTCTCTCTCACGTTCATCTCTTTTTCTTTTCTCTCACCAATCTTGTAGCACATGCATAAAGAACTTCATCAGCTACACATGCACCTATGCACTCTAGCTTCACTACTCCCATTGGATCTTTGAGATGGACACCCATGATTCACCCTTACTCCTATCCCCTTCATATCTATCACAATGTCACTCCTATCCTCTCTAGTGCTGGCACTATGATAAAATGCATCCACTGCACTCTGTTAAACAGGTATTGAATGGTCTTTTTTCATCTTGTCAATGATCTGACAGCTTCCCTAGTACTGGTGCCATAAAAAAATGCACCTAGTACACTCTGTAAAATGATTGCTATTAAGAAGTGTATCCAGTTATAGAAACCATGATAAAAATAACGTTTATAAGCAAGATGTTTCTTCAAGTCCATTTAGGAGAGTAGTAATGACCTGTCCAACTCATGCCAACATGGAAAGTGGTCATAAAATGGTGATGACAATGAGTTTTCTTAATCATAATAAATGTTGGCTAACTTACATCATATACTAACTGTCTGAATGTTGAGCTGATGCGTTGTTATTAAGATTATAACTCTTGTAATTTACAATACTTATAGCTACAATGCATTTTCGTTAATGTGACCCCCAATCCAGAGAAGATATCCAGTGACAATCAATGATAGATCTGTGTGTTTATGTGTGTGTGTGTAAATATTCTTTTATTTATGTTTCAGTCATTTGAATGCTGCCATGCTGGAGCACCGCCTACACTTGAAAGATGAGGTCGATAGTCTGGATGACTATACACTCTTGATGACAATTTTGTCTTTGTAGATTTTCCATGGTTAATAATAGTTTCCTTTCTTTGTAGGGCACTATACAATCAGTTTGTACAGGAAATGATTGTGAAACCAGGTTCAAATATAAATGAAAAGAAGGCTGATGTTACTATGGAAGATCATGTAAGTTACATATTAAAGCATACTTCTCTTAGGCTAAATTATATTGTGAATAACATCATTAGTTCAAAGAGGTTACTGGTGTTTAAGCAGTAAAAATTAATCTGTATTAGTTGAACAGTTTGTAACCCTTTAGCTTTCAAATTGCTCTTTCAAATGTAATGCATGTATATTCATATTGTTTTGAATGAATCCTGCATTATTACCTAGCTTTGAGATTTTGATGGTGTGACTTTATTTTTACAATGACATTGTAGGGTGGGTGTTAAAAGCTGGATCTGACTGGTTTGAACATAAAAAAAATATTTTGGACAGATATAGTTGGTTTAAATGCTAAAGGGTTAAAACTAACAACTCATATTTTATTTATATTTCTGGTGTCCATTTTATCTTTTACTTGTTTCAGTCATTAGACTGTAGCTATGTTGGGGGAGGTGAGGTACTAAATTAAGTCTTATGAAACTACATAACCTCTTAGAACTTGAAATGAAGATCAAGCTGACTAGTTTTCTGGGGTTTTTTTTTTTTGTGACCTCTGTCTAACTACTGAAAAAAAGTAATAACCACCTACTTATTAGAATGTAGATATTATGAAGTAGCAGAACTCATTTACATAATGATGCAAGTTGGCAGCTATCAATTACTCATATATCAATAAAGTTTGTTTTATAAATAGTTATGTTATGGAATTCTATTCATCTGTTTTACACACACACACACAGTTTTGTCATGGAACTATGCTCTATGGCCAAAGTACAGGGCTTTTTGTAGCTTGGAATTATTTTATTTCCAGTGAATTTGGTACCAGTCATAATGAATATATTTTTACTTCAAAACCTAAATTCTGTTGGGGGTTAATGTTTTTCTATTTATTCCTCCAGACTTTAATAGTTTACTTGTTGTAGAACTGATGTAATATTTTCCCTTTTTCTTTCCCTTTAGCCACTCAATCCTAATCCCGACAGTGAATGGGGTGCTTATTTCAAAGACAATGAGATGTTAGTACAAATCGATAAAGATTGCAGGTGAATATTTTGTTTGCTGATAAAAAGATTTATTTTTCACTTTGTGTTAACTGAAAGAAGAAATGAAAACCTTAATCTGTTCAGGTTCAACATACAACTTGATAGTTAACTTTATTATTATTATTATTATTATTATTATTATTATTATTATTTTGACTTCTGGTACTTAAGCTAACACACGTAATTTAAAACTCGGTTGTTTTCTATCCTTCAGCTATGTAAAAGAGAAAGATATTGCGGTAAAATAGTACTTTCTAAGAGTTACCTCCCTTAACATCTTTTCCTTGTTATGTATTTCTCTTGTGGTTCTTGAAAGAAATAAGGAACTCACAAGCAAATATTTCCTTATATTTTGCTAGTCAGTCTTCCAACACATTATAATATTAAATGCTTTTCTGTGAATAAATCTCAACTAGTACTACATGAAATTTTTTATGTAAAATTATATGAGATCAATTATAGTTTTTAAAACTTAATGTGCATATTCCTTTAAGTTCACATAATTATTATTTGCCTTAAATCTATTAAAATTAAGGCATCCTGACCTTTCTTGAAAAATATTTCCATGTCATTTTCCTTTCATAGAATCAGTTATTCATGTATCTTTATATATATTTTTTTATTTTTGCAGACGTTTATGTCCTGACTTGTTTTTTTTCCAAAAACCAACAGACTTTCCATGTGAGGAAATGGTTAATGCCAAAACCAAAGTAGAAACTCTACGGAAACGGGTTGAACAATGTGTGTTACAGTCAGAAACTGTTTCTCGTAACTGGTTAGGCATCACAAATGTAAGTTGTGTAGTATCTATTTGGAAATATACTTTATTTATATTTACCAGTAGAACTTGAAGATAAAGCTATAAATGATAGTGTATAAATATTAAGTAAAAAAATACCCTTGGTTAACAAAAGTTGAAGAATTCCCATGAGAATTCCCACATCTTCTGTAAACATTTCACTTATACTGGCCATACCACATAACAGGTATTTAATATTGTCATTAATATACAGGATAATTCAAAATGAATGGACCACCATTACAGAGTGCACCTACTGCGGCATGCTGTCCGTTTGGTTGTTGCCCCAGTTGAAAGAAGAGGTATCCGACTTCATTAGGCAGCAAGATGGGGTCCTGCCACATTTGTGTAGTCACATATGCAATTACCTCAACCAGCATCTTCCAAAATGCTGGGTTGGCCATGCCGAGTTGATTTGCCATTGATGTTCCCCTCACCACCTCCAGTCCCTGACCTAACATTTTGTGCCTTTTCCTTTGAGGTTATCTGAAAGACAGAGTGTTCATTCTCCCACTTTCACACGATTACAGGAGCTGTTGGCACTCCGTCGCTTATGACGACGAGTGTTCCAGTTGATCGATCAACGGAACAGCCTACTCGTGAAATTAATGTGCAAGTGGCTGAGCACTCCACAGACACGTGTACCTTTAACGTAGTTCTCAGGGATATTCAGCATGACACAGTGTGACAAGGTTGGCCCTTTGAATTACAGACACAACAGAAACAGGAAGTAAGAGTGAGAGAAAGTTGTGGTGAAAGAGTACAGCAGGGTTTGCCACCATCCCCTGCCAGAGCCTCGTGGAGCTTTAGGTGTTTTCGCTCAATAAACACTCACAACGCCCGGTCTGGGAATCAAAGCTGCGATCCTATGACCGCGAGTCCGCTGCCCTAACCACTGGGCCATTGCGCCTCCTACAGGAGCTAAAGCAGCGGATAAGTGACACAGTTGACTCAGTTGATCAGGCTATGCTGGCACAGGTGTGGCAAGAACTAGACTATTATGAAGATGTCTGCTGTATGACAAAACGTGTCCACATTGAACATCTGTGACAGTCAGTAGAAACTTGAAGAGTTAACCTTTCAATATTACATCTGTTATGTTTGCAATAGATTCATTACAACACGCACATGTATGTTTTCTCTTTTGTACCATTCTTTTTGAATTACCCTGAATTGCAGTTACAAATATTTTGCTTCTATCAAGACTTTATATGAGTGAATTGTCATTGAGTAATGTCCTCTTACAGATGATGTCTAGTCGGAAGAAATCCCAGGAAGAATATTCTGTCTTATCAGAAGGAAAAGAAGCCCATTGGGAAGTTGTAGAACGTATTCTCTTCATTTATGCTAAACTCAATCCTGGATTAGGATATATACAAGTTAGTTACTGCTATTTCTATCCTTAAGTTCCTGATTTTTGCAGACTTCTATTTGTTCTTTACAACTATTGTTTCTTTTTATGTGATTTATATTGACACAACTGATTTTTTTTTTCAGGGAATGAATGAAATCCTTGGCCCTATCTATTACACATTTGTGAATGATCCTGATTTAAAGTGCAGGGGTTAGTATTTTTGTCAGTTATGTAATCAGTATATGTATGCATACATATTCAAGGGGATGCTAATAGCTCCTGGCTTTGGGTAAAAGAGAGTACAAAAGGATCAGTTAATTACGATTTTATTCAACATATTCCCCTCTCATTCACACACTTATTGCAGCAGTCCTTCAGTTTTCTAAGCCCTGTGAAAGAACTCGGTAGGTTGGGCCTCCAGCCAGGCCTTTCACAACACCCTTCAAGCCAGGAACTTTTCAGCACCCCCTTGTATAGTCATTATATGCATTACCTACATATGCACCATTTTGTACGTTGTGTTTTAGTAATCTTTTATTTTCCTGTTATTAACACATTACTTTCCAGATATAAGTTTCATTCTCTCCCTAGTTAAGATATTTCATTCCTTGGTAGTCAAAAATATAATTGCTTAAAATGTTCAGGCATGGCTTTGTGGTTAGAGGTTTGCTTCCCAACTGCATGGTTTAAGGTTCAGTCCCATTGCATGGTAACTTCGGTAAATATCTTCTGATAGCCCTGAGCCAATCAAAACCTTGTGAGTGAATTTGGTTGGCAGAAACAGAAAGAAGCTCATTGTGTGTCTGTGTATTTGTTACTGTGTCCTTGTCTTGACATGATGTGTAAACAAGTTTTACCTTCATGCAAGTGGTGTCTTTTCTAATCTTTTGTGAAAATGTCTGGTCTTAGGGAAATATTATCTTACTTGGAAACAGGTAAAGGTTGGCAATAGGAAAGGCATCCGGCTGTGAAACACTGCCTCAACAAATTCTATCTGACCCATGTCAACATGGAAAAGTGGATGTTAAAACAGTGATGATGATGAATAGGTGGCCAAATATCTCCTCTATTATACGATGACTATTCCTGTCCCCCTATCATACTCTGTCCTCTTGCCTGGCACACAGCCACTTCCGTTGGTTCTATTCCCTCTCTCAACCAAGATGTCTTCACCTTGTAAGTTATTTGGCAATCCTGCTGGAGCTGGTGCTGTATAAAAGTGCCAATGCCAATATCACATAAGAAGCACCCATGCTGGTGTCACGTAAAAAGCACTCGTGCCAGTGTTATACTTTGTAAAATGGTTGGCATTAGGAAGGGCCCCAGCCATAGAAACCATGCCAAAACAGACAACTGGAGCTCCTGTCAAACTGTCCAACTCATGCCAGCTTGGGTAACCAATGTTAAATGACAATCCTGATCATGATTCAATTTCAAGACATTTTCAGCTGATTTTCAGGCCCTGTTTTTTGTTAGAGATTATCCTACTCCTTCTAAATTAGACTGTTAGATTAACTTCTCTGAAATTCTTCATACAAATATTTAAAAAAGAAAGTATTGAATTAAGTATTACATATGTTATATTATTATGTAATATTTCAAAATAGTATTTCTTGATCATTTGAATTTCTTATATATATCCATGTTTTTGTTTTTTCAGAATTTGCAGAGGCTGATTCTTTTTTCTGTTTTACTAATCTGATGTCAGAAATCCGAGATAACTTTAACAAAACAATGGATGATTCTGATTTTGGAATTGGTTAGTATGTAATTAAACTTGTCTTATCCTAAGAACGAATCAATATAATTTAGTACAATGCAATATGAGGTTTATTTATCTTTGTTTCAGGAAGCATGATGAAACAGCTTATGCAGATGTTAAAAGAGAAGGACCCTGCTTGTGCTCGGAAGCTAGAAGAACAAGAATTAAAACCTCAGTACTATGCTTTTCGATACCTCACCTTGCTATTATCTCAAGAGTTTCCTCTACCAGGTAAGCAATTTTTGATCCAATTTTACTTCACTTATACTCACATACACACTCACACATGTGTACAATCACACAAATACATACACAGCTTTGGCGTGGTTTCTAGGAAGAGCATCCTACTTTAAAAAAATTATGCCATTGCTGACAATGGAGCTTGACATGGACTTGGGGCTTGTCAAGACCTGTTAAACCAGCCAAGTTAAACCATGTTAAACCATGCCAGTATGAAAACTGATGTTATATGATGATGATTGCTATGTGCGTGTGTGGATGTGTGTATTTTTTAATTCTTTTGCTTGTTTCAGTCATTTGACTGCGGCCATGCTGGAGCACTGTCTTGAAGGTTTTTAGTTGAACAAATTGACCCCAGAACTTATTTTTTAAGCTTACTGCTTATTCTATCGGTTGATCTTACTAAACTGCTACGTTATGGGGATATAAACAGACTAATACCAGTTGTCAAGTGATGATGGGAGGACAAACATAGACACAAAGACATGCACACACACACGCGCGCACATAGATACACACACACACACGAAAGGCTTCTTTAAGTTTCCATCTACCAAACCCACTCACAAGGCTTTGGTCAGCCGGAGGCTATGGTAGAAGACACTTGCCTGAGGTGCCATGCAATGGGACTAAACCTAGAACCATGTGGTTCGGAAGCAAGCTTCTTACCACACAGCCACGCCTATATTTATATCTATCTATCTATCTATCTATCTATCTATATAATAACATATAATCATCATTCTTTCATGTCCCTTTTTTCATGCTTGCATAGATTGGATAGTTTGGCATGAACTAACAAGCTTGAGTACTACACTGAGCTCTGATGTCTGTTTTGGTATGGTCTCTACAGCTATGTACATAATTTTTATGTTCAATTTTTCAAAGCTAGCATGAGCGTATATGTTATTGGGGTATTGCTTTACAGTTGGATGCCCTTCCTGTTGCTAACTCTTACTTGTTTTTCAAGTAAGGGATCTCTTATACCACACAGCTTCGAAGGCACAAAATGAGCAGTGGAGCAAGGGGAATGCAAACAGACACTGTGAACCTCATTACTTTTAAATAAGCAAACACACATATGCACAATGGGCTTCCATTTTTGTATACCAGTTCCACTAATGTGTTATGTGCAATCAGTAATGTTTGCGAATTAATAATGCAACAAATTTACAGCTAGTAAAATTTTTAATTATTCATTTAGTATTCAGAATTGTATGTACATTCTGCCTATCTGCCTTTCATGTGCACCTGAAGTGACATCTGATCTAAATATGATTTATTTCTATAACCTAATGTAGTCTTATGTTGTGGTGTATGGTTAAATTCTGAGTAAAATAAATCCAGAATCAGATTCTGATTTATGGTTGGAACTAATTGGCTTGGCTCATGTATTTTTGGAAGATAGGAGTACATTAAGTTATCACTTCATTCTATGTGGTCATTCGATATGCTAGAAATAACAGTCATATCTCTCTCAAACTACGTCTGAATACTGGGCAGTTGGAATGCACCTTACCACTATATACAATAAGCTCATTGTTTTATTATACAGGAATAGCATTAATGATAGCAAACTATCATTCATGTTTGACTAACATTAGCAGTAAGAAATTGTTTATACTTAATGCTGTTGTTTGTTTAGCTTCAAGTTAGTCCTGACTGTGCAGACTTAGGATGAAAGTTGCTACTGCTTTTTAAGATAGTTGAGTATAATTTGTGGGAAATTTGACTGTCTTTTCTAACAAATCAAGTGACCTCACAGTGAGTGTCTTGTTGGTTCATTTTATTTACTTTTATCTCTTGGATATATTTCACCTTAAAAATTGAACAGTATGATGTAGAAATATTCATTACTTTCATTTTTTTAAATTGTAATGTTGTTACCTCATACATACAAATTGGTACTGTCAGTCTACAAACAATGCTAAATCTAGAGATAATGTTTGGATTATTTCAATTATCTTTCATTGGGCAAAATATTTATGCCTTTTTATATGTATATACATACGTACAGGCTTAAATGTGTGTATGTATGTGTATGCATTCATATGAGTCTCTACGTTTACAATGCCTATGAGCGTGTGGGAATAGTAAACATATAAATTATATTACAAATATACCTTGATAAATATATTTCTGCTTAGATTTTTATAATGTGAGATTGTTTATATGTGCAAGCATGGCTGTATGGTTAAAGAGCTTACTTAACAACCATGTGATCTTGGGCTTATTCTCTTTAGCACATTGGGCAAATGTTCCCTACTATAACCTTAGGCCACTCAATACCTTGTGAATGAATTTGGTTAATGGAAACTGTGTGGAAGCCCATTGTGTGTGTGTTTCTATCCTCCTCCCACTGTTTACGTCCCCATAACTTAGCAATTCAGACTTAGAAAAATAAGTACTGGGTCCATTTGGTTGACTATAAAAACCCTTAAAGGCAGTATCCCAGGATAGCTGCTGTCCAATGACTGAAACAAGTAAAATAAAAAGAAATTGGATATTCAGATAAGATGCTGAATTAGCAAAGATGTCATAGCATCAGATAGAATATCTTGTAGTATCTGTTATGGTGTTCTGTGACCTGGATGAAAAATGATTCTGTTGCCTTTAACACCATCACCTTGTCCTTGTATACTAAGTCTTGGCACATGTTGAACCTCAACTTAATACACAGTAGTGTTACTGCCAGACAATTCGATAGAGCTACTAGATTAAACTCTCTGTGTCTCTTGGGCACTAACTCATATTTGTAAATCATTATCCAGTGTACCATTCCTTTCTTCAGAAAAGTTTGCTGCTATTTATAGTATGTGAAGCAATTACATAGAGATTTCTTCTTCGTTGTCTATATTTTGTATAATTGAAAGTTCAAATTACTAATGTGTTTCAATCATGTCATGTATGCTCTGTGTGTGTGTGCATGCAATCTTTCCGTGAGTAATCACTAAGGGAACAAACTCTAACTGGAACTCCAGTACAAAGCTTTTAAGATGGGAAGCTATAAATCTTCATTTTTCTGTGAGCTTTTGTATCTAAGCCAGCATTAAATGTGTCCACTATCCCTCTCATCTGTTTGTGGACTTTAAGAACATTATGCTATGTGTTTAGACTTGTGGTAGAGAAATATAACTTAATGTTTTTGTACAAAGTGAGAGCACTTCAACATTGCTATGATTGTCTTTCAAGACAGACAAATGCCATGGTTGTACAAATTGTATATATTTCTAAACTTATATATCATGGATCCCCCATCTGCAATTTCTTGCTGAACAACCACGCAGATGATTTGATTATAGTGATCAAATGTTTATGCTACACACTAGCTCACTCCCACCATCAGTTTGACATTACCTGTACAGGTGCACAACATGAAATGGAGTATTTTGCTAAAAGACACAACATAATACTTAGTCTTGGAATTGAAAATATGATCTTGCAATCATGAGTGAAACACTTTCACTACTAAGTGATACACCTTCGCTGATATATATATATATATATATATATATATATATATATATTTGTACATATATTATCAGTAGTTCATATATCTGAAAAAGAAGCACGCTGTAAAACATTAGAGCAGCAATATATTTCTAGGATGAAGTAGAGAGGTTTCGTGCCTACAACCATTTGCATCTGATGAGTCACCTATACAGCTAAGCGCTCCATAGGTGTGAAACCAATGGTCACTCTCTGACCAGTCATAACAATTGACTTCCTCAAAATATATGCATATATGTATGTATGTATATATATATATATATATATATATATATATATATATATATATAGACATGTTCTTCAATCATTTCATCAAAGGATGTAAATCTGTCAACACTGTCTGTGAATTGTTTTATTGCTTTGCTTTCCTCTCATGCTCATGTCTGTCTGATTTTTTTTTTTCTTTTCTTTGATTCAGTTACCATTTTAATCATCTTTATTCACATTTTGTCTTTGCTTTGTTCTAACTCAACATTCTGAAAAATATAATAAAACAACATGATTATTCTGTAAATTTTGATTTTATGAAATCAGAAAAAAAAAGAAGAAAAAAAAACTTTTACTTTACATACTTTATGTATTATTTTCTGTTTGAGAGTGGCTACTTAGGTTTTCACAGACAGATTTCTATGTTGTGTTTGTGTGTTTGCGTGTGTGTGTGTGTGTGTGTGAAATTCTCTGTAATCATCTCTTTATTTTCACTTGTCACAGCATGGCAATAATAACATGCAATAAATTTCTAGAAGATTTTTGAAAATAATCAGTCTGTTGGAAGGAAAAGAAAGAAAAATCCTTTCAACCAAAAGTGGGAAGATAATTTGATAAGCAGCCATGGTATCAATGATTTTAACAAAATGTAAAAACGGATATAAAGAGATAAATACTAAAATGTTTAGTCACAAATGAGAGATTACAGAGCCATAACATTGTATTTGTCACTTGTATTTGAAAAGAAATATTGATGCTATGAAATATTGTATCAAAAAATAACAGGTATTATTGGAATGAAATGATTTGAATGTGATATAAAGAACATAGTTGTTGTTTTTCAGACTATACCTTGTTTTGCATAGATGAAAAGGGAAAGATGGGGAAAATTGCCTGATACTTTTGAAAACAGAAACCTGTTAGAAATCTAAAAGTGTTAGATACTTTTATCAGCATGTTAGATAATTTAGAAAAAGAAATCAATTTAATAAATTTCACTGAAGTCATTCACACATTAAAAAAATTTTAATGATGTGGGGGAATAAGATTTTTAAGATTGTAAATATAATTTTCTTGATGGGGCATGCTAATGCAAATGTCAATAACATGAAATTATAATTAAAAAAGGAAAAACTTTAAAATGACATCAAGTGCTTCTGGATACACTGGAATTGAAGAGAATGAAATAGTGAAATGACGAAGTTAATATGGAATAAGTTAATTCTGTGTCTGTGTCTCATGTTCTTTAAACTGTTATCAAAATAGTAAATAAGAATGCAACAGATGAAGCTCTAAAGAATTCTTTCTGGACTTTATGTATGAATTTATTAAAGTGATGGATTAAGTTTCTCATTATTTTCTTATTGTAATGCGTACCTTTCCTTCATTGGACACTAAACTCTGCTTGCGAAGACCTGTTGAGGCAAGTGAAATCGAAATTGAACTAAATTCGACGACTGGCACCCATGCCAACGTCGTCTCCTTCATTGGACACGAAACTCGGCGTGCGAAGACCTGTTGGGGCAAGCGAAAGCAAAATCGTGATGGCACCTGTGCCCAGCGTCGCCTTTCTGGTACTTGTGCCTGTGGTATGTGTAAGGACTTTTGAGCGAGATCGTTGCCAGTGCCGCTGGACTGGATCTTGTGCGGGTAGCACATAAAATGCACCATTTTGAGCGTGGCCATTGCCAGTACCGCCTGACTGGCCTTCGTGCTGGTGGCACATAAAAGCACCCATTACACTCTCAGAGTGGTTGGCGTTAGAAAGGGCATCCAACTTTAGAAACTCTGCCAAATCAGATTGGAGCCTGGTGTAGCCATCTGGTTCGCCAGTCCTCAGTCAAATCGTCCAACCCATGCTAGCATGGAAAGCGGACATTAAACGATGATGATGAAGATGTAAAATAGATGAAAAGTAAAACAGTACAAAAGGTTTGCTGTCTGTAGTTTTGTTTTTTTTCTCATGAAGTTGTGTATAAAACCTGACCTAATTTGCTATTAAATATAATTTCATTTTCATCATGTCTTTTATCTTTCAATTGCTCCAGTTATTAGACTGCATTCATGCTAGTGCACCGCCTTGAAGAATTTTAGTTGACCAACCCCAGAAGTTATATTTCTAAGCCTGGTACTTATTTATCGGTCTCTTTTGCCAAACCTCTAAGTCACATGGGTGTAAACACACCAACACAATAGTTGTCAAATGGTGGTAGGGGACAAACATATACACAGACACACACCTGTCTGTCTGTCCGTCTATCCGTCCATCTGTCCCAGGCTGCAGTCAAATCAGACTGGAGCCTGGTACAGCTCTCCAGCTTAACAGTCCCAGTCAAACTGTCTAACCCATGCCAGCATAGAAAAAGGACGCTAATGATGATGATGATGGTGATGTTATATATATGATGTACTTCTTTTAGTTTCCATTTACCAAATTCACTTACAAGGCTTTGACTGGCCTGGAGCTATAGTAGAAGACACTTGCCAAAGGTACTATGTAGTGGGACTGAACCTGGAATCATGTGGTTGCAAAGCAAACTTCTTACCAAACAGCCATGTCTTTGCTTATATATTTGACTTTTTGTAGTTAAAATGATGATCAACCTCATCAAAATTATTTTACATTCATATTTCTATACTGGCTGGCATTACACATTGCAGATTTTGTTTTCGCCTTTGCAAGGTTCAACATTCTGAGATCAGCTTTCACCTTTCCTTTTCATGTTTTCCTTGGTCTTCTTGAAGAAATTACCTTCTTCACTGTATTAGTGGATTGTGTTATCATGTGTGTCTCAGAAGATGGATGTCTACTAATCCTCAACATACCATTCAACATGGGATTTCAAAGTTTCAGTCAGAAGATTTAGACAACCAAGGAAAATCAGACATAAGCCATCTCAGAATCTTTATTAACATGGATTAACGAAAGCTTTGGTGCACACTGACCCTTGTAAATCTACTTGTGAGAAATAATTAGAACTTAGAAATAATTAGAGTTGATTGTGGAGATGCATGGCTTAATGGTTAAGATGTTGAGCTCATGACCATAAGATTGTGGTTTCAATACCAGGACTGGGCAATGCATTGTGTTCTTCAGCAAAACACTTCATTTCATGTTGCTCCAGCACACTCAGCTTGCAAAAATGAACAATCCTGCGATGGGCCAGTGTCTCGTCAAGGAGGAGTGGGGGGCGAATATATACGCTACAGAAACTGGGAAACCAACCTTATACGTCTGTATGACTCAGAAAGGATCTTTATCCTTATCCTGATCTAGAATTGATCATTCAGGTATTTTTCATATCTAAATATTTACAGTGGGATCAAGACTTTGGATAGGTCGGTTCCTCATGAACTGCTGTATACAATACACAAAAGCATTCTTTACCATTTTCAGGAGTGTTTTGCAAAGCATTTCTTTTAGTTAGTGACAGTTGGTAGTGTACTCTATGCATGTGGACCTGCTTTTGTCTACTTAAAACTGTGGCACAACCATGAAGCCATTTTGTGTGGAAGTATTGAGTGTTTGATATATTTAGACAAATAGTCTTCTAAATATGTTGCATCTCTCAATATAGCCAAACTAAGGGATACATACACATTGTGGATTTTTGAGCCATATATTATTCCATAGTGTGAACAACGTTAACTGTATTTTGTTAGTTTAACTACTTTATCCATAGGTGCAGGTGTGGCTGTGTTGTTAAGAAGCTTGCTTTCTAATTATGTGATTTTAGGTTCAGTCCCACTGCATGATACCTTGGGCAAATGTCTTCTATTATAGCTGCAGGCCAACCAAAGCTTTGTGAGTGGATATGGTTGACAGAAACTGAAAAGAAGCTTGTTATGTGTATATATATATATATATATATATATATATATATGTATATATACATGTATATGCATGTGTGTGTCTTTTGTTTGTTCCCCACCACCTCTTGACAACCAGTGTTGATTTGTTTACATACCCAGTAACTTAGCAGTTAGGAAAAAGAGACTGATAGAATAAGATCCAGATTTAAAAAATAAGTACTTGCAGTTGATCTATTTGACTAAAACTCTTCAAGGCAGTACCCCAGCATGGCCACAGTCCATTGACTGAAACAAGTAAAAGATGAAAGATATAAGAATCTTATTAAAATGACATATTTCTTTTATGTAAAGTTAGCCAATTTGTAATCCTTTTGTCAGTTTTGAATACCTGGCTTTCATAGTTGTTTAGGTATTGAGAAGAATTATGTACATTTGATTCCTTCACAGAGCCAGATTGTATTCTGAAAATATAACTCAAACACTGTGAATTCCAGCTAATCTTTTTGTTCTTAGAACCATTGAATTTAGTTTAGGAAATAACAAGTTCAAATCATTTATTTCTAGGTATGTCTGTATTTTTGTGTGCACATGTATATGAGTGTTATGTGTGTATATTTATATATACGTAAAAATAGATATGTGTGAGGTTACTTGCAAGGTCTCTCATGAATGCTACTGGTAACATGGAATCCAGTACAACCTGTTGCATGGTCAGGTCATTGCTGACTAAACCAGTGTCCCCACCTGGCTAGCCTGGTGAAGACTAAAAGCAAGACGTCCATTGTAGGTTCAAGAACTATCTAGCAATAGCATGGGCACTCAGAAATACTTGGTTGGTTTCCTGCATGCTGGAAACCACTGGGAATGAGGCGCCCCTTAGCTTTTGTTTAGCAGGTCTCCAGGAGAAGGTTACTTCGATATAAAACTGGATAGGTATGAATCCTCAAAACTGGACATTTTGAGGATTTTTTGCTTGCACTTGAAACCATGGCACTCTTACATTCCTGAACCTGTGACCCATATCAGCACCAGATATTGTGCCTCAGTTTGTGTGTGGATCATATCGATAGGGTGGAGAGTGTCTATGTGTTGTGCAAGTAATGGTCATACTCATTTATGAGCTGACAACCATCAAATATATACATATATATGTACACACACACACACACACACACACACACACACACACACACACACACACACACACACACACACACACACACACACACACACACGCTCAAAATAAAAAAAAGTGATGTGGTATTTTGAATTGGGAACTTGAGTCGTAATGAATTATTCATTAGCTGATCACACAACCATGGATGCCACCCCTATGGTCATGGTTAAGAACCCACATTTTTCCTTCTTATATAATCAGAATTATAATGTTGCACATTCTAGATTAGACTTGCATTCATTGAAAAGCAACAAACTACTTCTGCAGTTAATTACCACTTTGTGTAACAAAACAGAAATTAGTTAAATACAAATCAAGAACTCTCCAGGATAAGTAACCTCTTGAAAATATGTGAATAGTTATAAAATTATTAAGTAGTTCACCTGATATATTTATTGTACTTCCATGATATTTCTAGATAATCATTTTAGTTCAGAAAAATGAAGACCAAAGCAATTGATCCAATTTCAGTTCACACTTGTAGCTGTTTAGAAAGATGAGATATTACAAAATTATATTGTTTCCTCTGAATTTACATACACACAAGCGTGTGCACGCACGCGCACACACACACACACACATATATATTGAAATAAAATTGACTAAGATTAAGAGTAAACTTGACATACAATATATACAATTTAAAACACAATATACTATATGTATACACACAGGTTGAAATACAATATGTGCAATACATACACACACTCAGTTTAAAATGCAATATATACAATACATACACGCATACACACACAAACACACCACATGCACGTCCACAAACACACGTTGAATGGCCATTGACTACGCTGTAGTTCCTCTGTCCTTTGACGGGTCTTACTTTTTGTCCCACAGGGTGTCCAACAAGCATCCACCTCACCAAGCAAGCCTGGTGGGGTTGCCAGTTTAGTCACCTACGGCCCGACCATTTTACAGGTTGTACTGGACTACATGGTACCAGTAGCACTCAAGAGCGACCTGAGTTTTTTTTTAATTTTTTTTTTTAATAAATAGGTATGGAGTGGATAGAGCTCTTCTGTTTACCCAAGCCATGGCGAAGGCAGTCTATCTAGGAGAAAGTAACCCTGAATTTAAATACTTCACTGCTGTCTTGTAGTTAGCCTTTGGTTGGGCAAAGACTGGGAGAAGGACACTCTGATATAAAACATGCGACTGCAAATGCACCCAATGATGTCGACTTGCTCTTCTTTTTGGATCATGCTTTGTAGTTTAGAGAGAGGGAATGGCTGCTGTGCAAAACTTTTCCTCACTTTAAAAAGTGTCAAGCACAGGTATTGCTGGAGAGGAAAAAGAAATGGACATCGTGTATGTACATGGCTGACCGAAGCTTAAAAAGACACACATCTAAACAATGACAGTTGATATTGAAACTGAAGCAAATAGCAAAAAAGGCTCTGAAACATTTTGGTCTGTGGTCTGGCCCGGCAGGTGTCCCAGGGCACCACAGCCTGGATCTGGTCGTCATCATGCAACTGTGAGTAAATTCAGGTTAAGATGCAAGCCTATGAATATAGGATGTTGGAATGGTCGAACATTATTAGACAATGATTTCTGAAATCTCATCCAGAGAGAAGATCTGCAATTGTTGCAAAAGTGTTACAGTGATATGATATGGATGTTGTAGCATTAGTCGAAACAAGAATTCATGGAAAGGGGAATTTTGTAGAGAAATCTGTTGGGTATCATTTATTTTGGAGCAGTAGAGAGGAGACCTATAAGAGAGAATCAGGAATGGGATTTGCAATCAAAACCATTCTGGTTTCAAAACTCGAGGAACTACCATGTGGTCATTCTGATCATTTCATGTCTTTATGACTTCCATTAAGAAAACTTCAGTATGCAACACTCACAAGTGCATATGCCCCAACTATGAATTCATCAGAAATCATTTCACTAAGTCTTTTTGGCGGTAGCTTTTCTTGTGTAACGAGGGTGTAGCTATGATATATATATATCTATATGTATACATACACATATATACATACACACACACACATTCTTTTATTCTTGTTTCAGTCATTGGACTGCAACTGTGTGTGTGTATATTTTAAGTAGGAGCGACTGTGTGGTAAGTAGCTTGCTTACCAACCACATGGTTCCAGGTTCAGTCCCACTGCATGGTACCTTGGGCAAGTGTCTTCTACTATAGCCTCGGGCCAACCAAAGTCTTATGATGTTTCTTAAGTCCAACTTTTCTCTCAGGGCACTTACACTCTGTCATGTATGCTCACTGACATTACACATCCAGCGTAGCATACTGGCTTCATTCTTTGCAAGCTTACACATGTCCTCAGCAGTCACAGCCCATGTTTCACTGCCATGTAGCATGGCTGTTCGTACACATGCGTTATACAGTCTACCTTTTATTCTGAGCGAGAGGTCCTTTGTCACCAGCAGAGGTAGGAGCTCTCTAAACTTTACCCAGGCTATTCTTATTCTAGCAGCTACACTTTCAGAGCATCCACCCCCGCTACTGACTTGGTCACCTAGGTAATGGAAGCTATCAACTACTTCTAGTTTTTTTCCCTGACAGAAGCTGTTTTCTGCACATCTTCAGTGTTTATTGCTCCTGAGCATCTGCCACACACAAAAACTATCTTTCCAGTTAGCCTTCCTTTGATATTGTTGCACCTCTTATGTGTCCATAGCTTACACTGGGTACATCTTATAGAGTTTCTACCTATGCCTTTTCTATAGATTGAGCAAGGCCATCTACCTGAAGGGATTTGTGGTTTGTCTGCCTTCCTACTTATTAAGACTTTGGTTTTTGCTAGATTGACTCTGAGGTCCTTCGATTCCAGACCTTGCTTCCACACCCAAAACTTCTCTAGTTCTGATAGTAACTCAGCTATTTCCCCACCCCTATTTAGGGTTTATCTCCTATGTAATGTAGTGATTATGTAGCACATAAAAATGATGGTGTAGTGTATGCAGGTTGAAGGTTATTGTATGTTTATGAGTTCTCCCAGATGCAAGATTTCTTTTCAGGTACATAATGCTGCTGTCCCCATCCCAGTGTTTCATGGGCCCACACCTCCCACACCATCAGGGTTGGCACACTGAAAGGTTGTTCTGGTGAGATTGTTGAGATGCTTGAACGGAGACGTGTAGATTTGTGCTGTATCCAAGAAGTAAGGTGGAGAGGAAGTTCTGCTAGGTTCCTCACAGGCAAAGAACATAGGTACAAGATTTTCTGGGCAGGGAACACTGATGGGGTCGGGGGCATGGGTATACTTCTTGTGGAGAAATGGTTTGATAAGGTAATCGAGGTAGTCAGAGTGTGTGATAGAATACTTACGATTAGATTAGTGCTGCAAAGAAAAAAA